>NC_059220.1:33613587-33661087 GCF_020615455.1 Coregonus clupeaformis
AGTCTACAGGATTTCACTTGGCTTTCACTGGCCGAGGCAAAGCCTGGATTAGAAGTAAATACAGGCTTAGAGAGAACAGGGAGATAGACTGGACAAACACACGACTTGAAACAATCAGGAAAGATCCTAAATAGTTACTTTCTCTAATGCTCAGCGAAAAGAGCGAGAGATGGAATGGGAGAGAGAGAGAGAGAGAGAGAGAACTAACGAAAAAAAGAAGGAAAGAAAGAAAGGAAGAAAGAAAGTATTGCTTTCTCTCTCCTTTCAGGCTTTAGGCCCCCTCGGCTTACCTCAGATCGCAACGACGATGCCTTCTAGAACCCACTTCCTGCTTGACGTGATGTCACTGCCTACATCACAGGGAGAGGACTGCAGCTGCCTAAGGGCTGTGGGTCTCTGATTAGTGTCTGTGTGTGTGTGTGTGTGTGTGTGTGTGTGTGTGTGTGTGTGTGTGTGTGTGTGTGTGTTGTCAGAGGACAGCCAGCAGCCTCTCTCCCTCTGCATGGGTATTTATAGAGACACACGTCATAGAGAAAGGCCTCGGGCTGGAACCTACCCTTAGGCACTGATCTAGGATCAGCTTCAAAACATAAACTGAACCGTTAGTGGGGCAAAACTGACCTTAGATCAGTATTTAGGAGCAGCTTTGTTTCAGTCCAAAAAAAGCCTCAGAGGATACATCAAAAACAGATTTATCCACAGTGATAAGACCCCCATTGTGAGTTAGCATGCTAGTTACAGAGAGAGTTTGGCCAACCATAGAGCTGGACGTCGTCGTGTTGCTGCCTCAGAGCATTCCATTCATCCATTCATAATGAGGACTTGGATTCTTAGTACTATCGTTGTCGGTCTAGCGGTTCATCTATCCTGATTAATTTAGAATTCTGTAGTATCAATGAGAATTTATAAAATAATACATTCATTCCTTCAAATAAGAAGTGTAATTTCTCCATATATCATTCACTTCTCGTCTTAATATAAGTGGTGTTGCTGTAGGGTATCAGCTAGCTACAGTCACCCACCCTCTCACTTTGTATCTGGCCTGACATGGCTCAGTTCGACTGGGCCAAAGATGTGGCCAATGACCACTGACTTTTTTAATTATTGAGTGAGTGACCTTAATTGGCTGTTGAAAAAGCCCCACATCATATCGCTCCAGAGAATCTGCTAATATTCTAAATATACACCACACATAGTAGCAGATACTGAGGAGGACTATGATGGTCACATATGGAACATGGCATTCATATCTAAATTGTGCTTGCATATCTATGTAAATTGTGTTTCTCTAGAATTAACACCAGATATAGTGTTTAGGTTGATATTTTGGTATATAAGAATAGGATCAGGGATGCACTTGTGTGACATACTGTATGAAAGTATATTACCCACTGGTTTTAATAAGGGTGCAGATAGAGTATGATTTGATATACAATTTGCTACTGCAGGAAAAGAATCCTGCAGCAACAGGAAATGTGAATTATTATGTGGATTACAATGAATGGACATTTCTGTAGGGGTTGATACAAGGGCAAATCAAGTATGACATTTAAAAGTGGAAATAATACATTTTAGAAGCCTTTTTAAACCTCGAATACACCACACATTTGCATTTCCTGCTGTGATCAAATTAAGATCCTTCATCTGTAAGCGCTATAGGTCAACTACCAGTCTGTACAGATAAGCTCACAATCACAAATCATATTTAAAAACTAACCAAACTACCCAAAAGAGATGGGCTAAGCTGCTCACATTAAACTGCACACAGAGGAATTCAATTGTACACTTTCATCTCTTACACACACACACATGCACACACACACATACACACACACACACACACACGCACATCAAGCTTGGCAGTTTCTCCTGAACCATACGGCGTTTTGTATTCTCCATAATCCCCTGTCAGAAGCATTTAGACAGTGAAACAGTAGCAGCACAACCAACAGCAAGCCCCTTCACTCCCAGCTTGGCAGGTCAGAGTAGGAGCAGCAGGTTTCCCCTGCACACACTCACACACACACACAGGCACACGAACACACGCACACACACACACATGTTGCCCTGATTAGGTGCACGTTACTCACAAAGTCTTCCTGGCTTTCTTGAAAGAGTTGTGGTGCAGTTTTCAAGGACACACTCGTCTGTCGTCTCCCTCTCTCTCTCTCTCTCTCTCTCTCTCGTCCTCCTCTCTGTCGCTGCAGCCACAACAAATGTGAACGTGACGCTCTCTCTCTCTGTCTCTCGTTCTCTCGTTTCTCACTCTCTTCTCTCAGTCTGTTGCCACTGGATCAGAGTGTTTCTCTGTGTGCCGCCAAGCGGGACCTCTCTCTTGGCGAGTGTGGCTTGTGAGAGCAAGGGAGCGAGGGAATGAGGGAGAGAGGGAGGGGAAAGAGAGAGAAAAAGGAGTGCTGGGTGAACTGACCGACTCGTTCCCCTGCCTGTGTACTGGTACACACACACACACACACCAACACACACACTGACACACAAACACTCTACACAGAACCGTCTCCGGCAGGCTCCTATTGCAAGCCTGCAGAAAACCGCCTGCTTTACTGAAAAGCACCAGCATCACATTTCAGGGAAGAGAGAGGGAGAAAGAGAGGACTGGGACAGGACAGGACTGGAGAGGAAGTCTTAGTCTACTCAGCGCTACTCGGTCCCCAAAGCCCAGCTGTCTCACGTGAAAAATGCCCCCTAGCTGAATTGAGAAAAGGGCTTCGATAAACAAACAAAGAAACAAACAAATGTCTGTTTAAAGAGAGGGCTCGTGTTTCCTGCCTATGTTGCCCATTGCTGCTTTTTCTGTTTCTTGTACACATCAGCAGTGCATGTGCAACAACCGTGTTTCCCTGTTGGCTAAGAATTGGGGGGAGGGTACTGTATTGACATAGGCTAGTCTACTATGAGTACTACTGCGTAGCTTCAGCAAACCAGACAGTGTATCAGAGGAACATTTAGCTTTGCCTATTAATTGTCAACACTATCAATACTGTTTCTTTTTTGTATACTTTATGGCGAGTATCAATATTGTTCACAATTATATCCTTGTTCTAAACTAGCGTTGGGCGGTTTCCAGATTTTCATATCTTCATACCGTACTTCTTTCATCCTAGGATTTATGATATTACCGGCTTAGTACACAAGGGGGTGCCAGAAAACGCTAAAAAGCCCACTGAGCGTCTATTACCAGAATGCTAACAAAATTAGCACAAGTAATAGCACATTTCCATGGAGGCTGCTAGCTAAATATGCTAACGAGTGCAAACGAAAATAAACCAATTGCAAAGACAGGCAATCCAGCTCATAAAATTATACATACTGTGTATACAGTGAGGGAAAAAATTATTTGATCCCCTGCTGGTTTTGTACGTTTGCCCACTGACAAAGAAATGATCAGTCTATAATTTTAATGGTAGGTTTATTTGAACAGTGAGAGACAGAATAACAACAAAAGAATCCAGAAAAACGCATGTCAAAAATGTTATAAATTGATTTGTATTTTAATGAGGGAAATAAGTATTTGACCCCCTCTCAATCAGAAAGATTTCTGGCTCCCAGGTGTCTTTTATACAGGTAACGAGCTGAGATTAGGAGCACACTCTTAAAGGGAGTGCTCCTAATCTCAGTTTGTTACCTGTATAAAAAACACCTGTCCACAGAAGCAATCAATCAATCAGATTCCAAACTCTCCACCATGGCCAAGACCAAAGAGCTCTCCAAGGATGTCAGGGACAAGATTGTAGACCTACACAAGGCTGGAATGGGCTACAAGACCATCGCCAAGCAGCTTGGTGAGAAGGTGACAACAGTTGGTGCGATTATTTGCAAATGGAAGAAACACAAAAGAACTGTCAATCTCCCTCGGCCTGGGGCTCCATGCAAGATCTCACCTCGTGGAGTTGCAATGATCATGAGAACGGTGAGGAATCAGCCCAGAACTACACGGGAGGATCTTGTCAATGATCTCAAGGCAGCTGGGACCATAGTCACCAAGAAAACAATTGGTAACACACTACGCCGTGAAGGACTGAAATCCTGCAGTGCCCGCAAGGTCCCCCTGTTCAAGAAAGCACATATACATGCCTGTCTGAAGTTTGCCAATGAACATCTGAATGATTCAGAGGAGAACTGGGTGAAAGTGTTGTGGTCAGATGAGACCAAAATCGAGCTCTTTGGCATCAACTCAACTCACCGTGTTTGGAGGAGGAGGAATGCTGCCTATGACCCCAAGAACACCATCCCCACCATCAAAAATGGAGGTGGAAACATTATGCTTTGGGGGTGTTTTTCTGCTAAGGAGACAGGACAACTTTACCGCATCAAAGGGACGATGGACGGGGCATGTACCGTCAAATCTTGGGTGAGAACCTCCTTCCCTCAGCCAGGGCATTGAAAATGGGTCGTGGATGGGTATTCCAGCATGACAATGACCCAAAACACACGGCCAAGGCAACAAAGGAGTGGCTCAAGAAGAAGCACATTAAGGTGCTGGAGTGGCCTAGCCAGTCTCCAGACCTTAATCCCATAGAAAATCTGTGGAGTGAGCTGAAGGTTCGAGTTGCCAAACGTCAGCCTCGAAACCTTAATGACTTGGAGAAGATCTGCAAAGAGGAGTGGGACAAAATCCCTCCTGAGATGTGTGCAAACCTCGTGGCCAACTACAAGAAACGTCTGACCTCTGTGATTGCCAACAAGGGTTTTGCCACCAAGTACTAAGTCATGTTTTGCAGAGGGGTCAATACTTATTTCCCTAATTAAAATGCAAATCAATTTATAACATTTTTGACATGCGTTTTTCTGGATTTTTTTGTTGTTATTCTGTCTCTCACTGTTCAAATAAACCTACCATTAAAATTATAGACTGATCATTTCTTTGTCAGTGGGCAAACGTACAAAATCAGCAGGGGATCAAATACTTTTTTCCCTCGCTGTAGGTAGGAGCTACCGAATGTCAATTTAGGTGAGTTTGGACATTTACAAGTGAATGTGAACGAGAGACATTGTGCAAATGAACAAAGTTTTGACAGATGCTTGTCTGAAGGAAGAACATTACTGGCTCTGAAGCAGCAGCAGTTCTCCTGAACACCTAATCAAATGGCTAACCGGACTATTTGCATTGTTCCCCCCCACCCCTTATTTTACGCTGCTGCTACTCTCTGTTTATTATCTATGCATAGTCACTTTAACTCTACATACATGTACCTCAATTACCTCGACTAACCTGTGCCCCCACACATTGACTCTGTACCGGTACCCCCAAATATAGCCTCGCTACTGTTATTTTACCGCTGCTCTTTAATTATTTTTTACTTAACACTTATTTGTCTTAAAACTGCATTGTTGGTTAAGGGCTTGTAAGTAAGCATTTCACTGTAAGGTCTACACTTGTTGTATTTGGCGCATGTGACAAATATGATTTGATTTGATTTGATTTGACATCACAGCTGCGTCTGTATGGAGTCTGGAGTCGATAGGGCAACGGGCCTGCCTGCTCTGCTTGGAGAAGAGCGGGGAGGAGCAGACGGGCCGAAAACAGAGAGGAGAAAAAACGCAAGGAAATCAAGCAGTGGCAGCTGTACAGATAACTCATCCAATGGGCTTTGACTTCTCAAACATGGCAGAAAGCGAACACTATATGATGCCCCATCACCTTATTAATTCAGCCACTTGCAAGTAAAACTTAGGGGTCGCATTAACGCAGAATTCTGTGTTTGTCACGCAGGAAAAAATTATAAAACGCATAGGAAATATATTGCTGTGTTTTGTAAACACAAAAATCTAAAATGCTTCTTGTAATTTCTGCTCGGCATCAGACTAATTTTGTGCTTCATTTGCACTTCTCCACTTGGATGAGAATTCACGAACAGGCATTCTATTAGCAGACAGTGCTCTGACTGATGTGGAGCTACTTTTCTCTGGTACTTTTCTCGGTGTAGCCAGCCTACTTTTCTAAAGTAAAATGCAAGAATAACAGGTATTTACTTTAAAATATTGAAATGTATTGAAAAACTTCTAATAAATAGTTTCAACGGTATGGACGGTATTAAAAAACCATCCAGTGGCTATTTCCAAATACCCCGGTATACGGTATATACGGTATACCGCCCAAGCCTATTCTAAACTACTGTATCCTTGATCTTCTTACCTAACCACTGTAGTCTATACACTCTTAGAAAAAAGGGTTCCAAAAGGGTTCTTCTGCTGTCGCCATAGGAGAACCCTTTTTGGTTCCAGGTAGAACCCTTTTTTGGTTCCAGGTAGAACTCTTTTGGGCTCCATGTAGAACCCTCTGTCCCCCCCCCTCTTCTCTACTCTCTATCTCCCTCTCTTGCCTGACAGAGCTCCATATGGCAGTGGAAATCACAATATAAAACCGGTCGGCCCGAATCAAATAGAACAGTTTCTCAGTAGATACAAAAGGTGTGAATCGATTTTAGCCCGCCACAGTCCGTGTCCTTATCAGCGTTAGAAAACATTTCAAGGACAAGTCTCCCACTGAATAATACGCAGCAGCGCACTTCAATTGAAGTTAGGAAAAACATTAAGAGAGGCATAGGACAAGTCCTCCTGCCAAAAGCACAGAATAGCCTAAATATGTAACTTGTCATACCGGTGAATTATCAATAATATATTTTTCAAAGTAACTAGTCTATCTATCGACTAGGCTACCCGTGCACTTGAGGCTTGCTTGTGCAAAGTACAGAAATCACCTTTTGCATTTTGTCTCTTGCACATCCTGTTCGAGAGTGACCTGTTCAGAATGAATAGCATAGCCTACATTTCAGAAGTAAGACTCATAGTAAGATTCGTATTCTTGTAAATAGTGCAACCTGAGGAGAAAGATTAGTAATTGGTTATTACCTTGTGGGTCAGTATTATGGCTGTAGCACCTTGACCAGGTGGACACAAGGGTCAAAACCAAAGCCATGGCGATGCTGTCTAGCTGAACCTGCCAGCCCTGTAGAATATCAATGCATATTTGATCCTAAGCCTACCATGCATTACATATCCCTTGTCTCTGTGTAGTAAAACAGACACACGTGGATCTAAAGAAGGGGACAAGCAGCTAATCAATCCATATGACCATGTCCAAAGGGAAGTTACGGTTTGCCTATAGCAATGCATTGATACTGCCATTGATTCCCTATGTAAATTCAGGCATCAGCAGTAGCTGATCGCAGATGTGATCAATTACAATAGTTTTTGGGAGGGAGAGGAAGTAGAATTTCATATAAAGCTGTGCTGTAACGTGTGTGTGTGTACGTGCGTGCCTTCGCCGTTACACACAGACTTAATGTAGGAACGATGTTGCAAATGCACAGCATTCTGGAAATGAATTTAGTCAAACTCAAAGTGTTATGATAATTCATTGAAATCATATACATTGTTAATGGTTATGGCTAAAGTATTTTCTCACTAGCTATAGTGTTTGTTTCTGCCCTTAATTCTGTTCCAATTTGGTCTTCACTGTTTCATGAAAAGGCTTGAAAGAATTAATCATGCCATCATTAGAATTCCAATAAAATATCTTAGTATGCTTTTTTCCCCAAATTGTTTCATATCCATTGATGAAAATTATTGGTCTACAGAGGCTACATTGTTCAGTCAGGTTTAGTTCGATTTTTGATAGGAGAAAAGGGTATTCTGACCACCAAATAAATAATTACATTAAATTGTAGATATAGTAACCCCCACTCAAATTAGCTTGTACACGTACTGTACATTGCAGTATTTAAAAAAAATATATACAGTACTAGTCAAAAGTTTGGACACATCTACTCATTCCAGGGTTTTTCTTTATTTTGACTATTTTCTACATTGTAGAATAAAACTATGAAATAAAACATATGGAATTATGTAGTAACCAAAAAAGTGTTAAATAAATCAAAATGTATATATTTTTTGAGATTCTTCAAAGCAGCCACCCTTTGCCTTGATGACAGCTTTGTACACTCTTGGCATTCTCTCAACCAGCTTCACCTGGAATGCTTTTCCAACAGTCTTGAAGGAATTCCCACATATGCTGAGCACTTGTTGGCTGCTTTTCCTTCACTCTGCGGTCCAACTCATCCCAAACCACCTCAATTGGGTTGAGGTCGGGTGATTGTGGAGGCCAGGTCATCTGATGCAGCACTCCATCACTCTCCTTGGTCAAATAGCCCTTACACAGCCTGGAGGTATGTTTGGGGTCAATGTCCTGTTGAAAAACAAATGATAGTCCCCCTAAGCGCACACCAGATGGGATGGCGTATCGCTGCAGAATGCTGTGGTAGCCATGCTGGTTAAGCGTGCCTTGAGTTCTAAGAAATCACAGACAGTGTCTTCAGCAAAGCATCCCCACACCATCACACCTCCTCCTCCATGATTCACAGTGGGAACCACACATGCAGAGATCATCTATTCACTAACTCTGCGTCTCACAAAGACACAGCGGTTGGAACCAAAAATCTCAAATTTGGACTCGTCAGACCAAAGGACAGATTTCCACCGGTCTAATGTCCATTGCTCGTGTTTCTTGGCCCAAGCAAGTCTCCTCTTCTTATTGGTGTCCTTTAGTAGTGGTTTCTTTGCAGCAATTTGACCATGAAAGCCTGATTCACGCTGTCTCCTCTGAACAGTTGATGTTGAGATGTGTCTGTTACTTGAACTGTGAAGCATTTATTTGGGCTGCAATCTGAGGTGCAGTTAAATCTGAGGTGTCCTCTGCAGCACAGGTAACTCTGGGTTTTCCTTTCCAGTGGAGGTCCTCATGAGAGCCAGTTTCATCATAGCGCTTGATGGTTTTTGCGACTGCACTTGAAGAAACTTGAAAAGTTTTTGAAATATTCCGTATTGACTGACCTTCATGTCTTAAAGTAATGATGGACTGCCGTTTCTTTTTGATTATTTGAGCTGTTCTTGCCATAATATGGACTTGGTCTTTTACCAAATAGGGCTATCTTCTGTATACCTCCCCTACCTTTTCACAACACAACTGATTGGCTCAAAACGCATTTAGAAGGAAAGAAATTCTACAAATTAACTTTTAAGAAGGCACACCTGTTAATTGAATGCATTCCAGGCGACTACCTCATGAAGCTGGTTGAGAGAATGCCAATAGTGTGCAAAGCTGTCATCAAGGCAAAGGGTGGCTACTTTGAAGAATCTCAAACATAACATTTGGATTTGTTTCACACTTTTTTGGTTACTACATGATTCCATATATTTTATTTCATAGTTTGGATGTCTTCACTATTATTCTACAATGTAGAAAATAGTCCAAATAAAGAAAACCCTGGAATGAGTAGGTGTGTCCAAACTTTTGACTGGCACTGTATATATATAATATTGTGTACAATTTTGCTTTGAAGAATGAAAGTTGAATGTACTGTAACTCAGCTAGGAGAAATAGCAGAGGGAGATCAATAGAATATACGATGTACTCTAACCATTACATCATGTTATTCTGAGCAGGTAAAGTATAGCGACCCAAAGGGGACGAGGATAGAATGTGAAAGATATCACAACAGAACTAACACTAACTATTGAAAGTCAACACTAATTCCTCCAACTTCTCAGAGCGCCAGTAAAGTTAGATCTGTGTTCTGTAAACAGTTCAGTGTAATGGTACAGCGGGGTGCGGTAGGGTGTCAGTTCTTTCTTAGAACAGGAAGAGGACGCGTTAACCCACCTCCCAACAACAGCCCCGCTCCTAATTTACCCCCAACAATCAATCTCACACAAACACAGATGGAGGACTGGAGGACTCGCATGCAACAGGATCCACACATACTTTAGTGCTGACGAGGGGGAAAAGCTGCTCATATCTGTGGCATGGCACTCTATCTCTCTAGCTTTGACTTCTACAGGACTGGGACTGGGAGGAAAGTCACCTACTCTGAGAGGTCACACAGGTTAGAGCTCTAGAGAATGAACGAAAGCACCAGGGAGGGAGGAAGATAGGAAGGAAGGAAGGAAGGAAGGGAGAGGGAGAGGGAGAGGGAGAGGGAGAGGGAGAGAGAGAGAGAGAGAGAGAGAGAGAGAGAGAGAGAGAGAGAGAGAGAGAGAGAGAGAGAGAGAGAGAGAGAGAGAGAGAGAGAGAGAGGGAGAGAGGGAGAGAGGGAGGGAGGGAGGGAGGGAGGGAGGGAGGGAGGGAGGGAGGGAGGGAGGGAGGGAGGGGGGAGGGAGAGAGAGAGAGAGAGAGAGAGAGAGAGA
The DNA here is from genome assembly GCF_020615455.1 of Coregonus clupeaformis. Taxonomy (NCBI): domain Eukaryota; kingdom Metazoa; phylum Chordata; class Actinopteri; order Salmoniformes; family Salmonidae; genus Coregonus; species Coregonus clupeaformis. Next base: position 33,623,791 of record NC_059220.1, read on the forward strand.
GAGAGAGAGAGAGAGAGAGAGAGAGAGAGAGAGGCAGAGGCTACTGAATCACCATGAAGCACACTTGTTCTCTTTCTCTTATAATTTACTCTCTTTCTCTCTTTTCAATTCTGTTTTCTCTCTTTTTCTCTTTCTTATGTGATGTCTCCCTTCTCCTCATTCCTCTCTCTTTCGTTCTATTTCTCCCTCTTACAATCTTTCACTTTCTCGCACATACCCCCTTTCTCTCTATCTCTGTCTTCCTCCCTCTCTTTTTTCCTCTCTCCTTTTCAGATCCACCTGGCCCTCTAGAGAGAGCGACAGAGTTCCAGAGTGGCGCAGCGGTCTAAGGCACTGCATCTCAGTGCTTGAGGCGTCACTACAGACCCCCTGCTTCGATTCCAGGCTGTATCACAACCAGCCGTGATTGGGAGGTCCCATAGGGCGGCGCACAATTGGCCCAGTGTCGTCCGGGTTTGGCCGGTGTAGGCCCGTCATTGTAAATAAAATTTGTTCTTAACTGACTTGCCTAGTTAAATAAAGGTAAAATTCAAAAATTCAAAAACAGAGAGAGACAGAGATAGAGAGCGAGACAGAGAGATGTTTGGGGACAGTGGCTGACTGACGCCTGTACAGGAGGTACAGACAGATATATCAGCTCCAGTATTGTTTTAGATCCACAGCGGCTTGGCTTGGAGTGATGAGATGGGAGCCCAGTGTTAACTCTCAACATTGTCCATTCCTCAAGTGCCCTGGCCATTTGGTGACACCCTAGCCATCCCCAAACACACACTACACCCCTGGGTTACTGCACACAAACACACACACACACTCCCCTCCTCTCCCTGTACGTGGACTATTTTCTGCCCCTACCACCTTGTCACTATTCAGTTTCATGGCTACAGTGTGCTTTGTTTACGCTGTAATGATATCGCCTCTGGGATCGCCATGGCGATTTATTTATGCCTCTGCACTAATAATAGAGTTGCAGGAAATATATTTCCATGACCTAAACCATGAATCTTAATCCTTTAATATCCTGTTGATTGAAATTATGACTAATTTATTAGACTTGAGACTAATTGGATCTTAGCTTTATTTATTCGGTAAATCATCCCAAAAGCAGGGCTGAGAGAAACGGAGCTAGGAGAATCAGTTCCCTCCTGCACTCCTCTCAAAGTGGGAGAAACACTATGTGCTATTCATTCTAAAGGATGACATGTCTCATTTAAGTCTTCAGAATGAAATTAAAACTGCTTGGCTGATATTGATGAAGCGAGAGGATGATGATGAGACTGAAAATAACAGCAACTGTTATAGATACTAGGAGTAGAAGTACATTAAAGGGGTGAACGCGACCCATTGCTCAAACACACAGGCTATCAAACTAGACTATGACACTGTTCTGTACACACACTACACTATTCACACAATCACCATAAGGACAGCGTTTGTTTTTTAGGATAGGGCTAGGCCTATAAGATAATATATATATATATATATATATATATATATTATTTTTTTATGTGTGTTGGTAGGTAGCCTGTAAGCAGTGTTTCTTAAGTGTAAATGCATATTAAGAGCTGATGCTCTGGGGCAGCGTTCATGCACAACCTGGTAGAACATTCAAGTACAAATATTGTGTAGAACAGACAAGCCTCTCTGACAAGTAGAGTACCAGTAGACTATCGTGTCAGCTCTATTCGTGGAATTTCTATCTGCAACGTTCTAATGTTGCGCCCCCTGAGCGTGGGCCGGATGACGAGCTTGGACTGCTGTTTAGGAGATGCCTACAGCACCATGGACAGCTCCGCTTGAAAACACGTTCTGACAAACGGAGGCACGCATGGATCCCTATGAAATTTGGCAAATACAACCCATATATTGTGCCTACATACATTTTTACGTTGAAAAACCATCGTATTATTTTGAGTTTCACTTGAAATGTGGACTGATATCTATTATCTATATATTTTATTCACAAGCATCAATGCAAGTATACCTAATTGTTGGAGGGACGACGATAGGCCTATACGTTTAAGTCCATTACTATTGACATGCTCTTGTGGCTGTTAAACTGTTATGAGTCTAGAAGTCACATTGTCCTCTGCGTGGCATTAGGTCTACACATCGATTTCAGACAAGTACTCACAGTCTCCCTATATGCTTTATTACACGTTTGCCAATCTAACGTTACAGTATAAAACTCATATCGATTAAAAACAACAACAACATCAATGTGTCGCAATTTGCCTTTGAGGTCAGGCAGCTATAGCGTTCCGTCAGTCGCAGTCCTCCATCTGAATAGGTATTGAAGTTTTCTATTTAAGAACAGCTCGTTTCACTTGCAGCTGTGGAGAATTGAAACGTAAGTGTGGAGCCATCCATCTCCGTATGAGGGAGCTGACACCTTTAAATGCTATTGACATGCCATTGCATTAACATGCAAACCGCACTGCACATTTGATTCGATTAGTTAATTGTGCACATCTTTTTCTCCCCCGTCAACTCCATAGAGCAACCGGATTCTGCACCACGAAACAGTAAGATCACTCTTCGAATGGCACATTGACGGTGCTGCTTCAATCATGACGGTCTATTTTGCCATCATTGACTATACTGTTCTCAAATGTTTCTCCTCGTGTGAATGTGTAATTATACATTATAATAAATTATAGGCTACACTATTGTCTATATAAACACATTATTGCATATAGGATTGTATGAGGTTATATTTTAAATATGCCCCCTATTCTCTTGTCTATTTTTGAGAGTAACAGAGAGAGAGAAGCTGAGAGAGGAAGGAAAAGGGAAAGAGGCCACTGTATAGACAGTACTGTATCTTTGCTGCCACCTAATGCAGATATTACACACACCCGGGTCTTACATCGTTTAATCTCGGGGCTGGGGAATTCACAGCCAGACGACCAGCAACAGAGCGGCTTGCGCCACCGCAGGTAACCGGGATTTTCGGCGTCGCACGAGGCATTTGTGATATGCTAATTTAATCATTTCTATCTACCGGCCCTTCCACCTATCAATCTAATCACTTAATCAGGATTCGCACCCGCAGCGCTGAGCTGGAGTCATCGCGTGCACAAATACCACAGCAGCCCCTTTCATCTGAAGCACACGGCCGCCCTGCAATCCCCCCTCCCACTCTACCCCCACCACCGCTTTTCATTTTAGTGATGGTTCACTTTAATTATTATGAAAATTAAATCAAATGTAATCACCCGGATTAATGCAACCTGCGAGATAATTCAATGGCACGCGAAAGCAAATCTATAAATCTCCAAAAACTGCACGCGGCAGGCACGGTCCTGACTGCATGGGACGAACGATTAAGGCCAGTCAACGTTCTAACTAGCCCGCTCGGTTGAGTTTAATATAGAGCCTTCAATAAAACATTTTGTGTTTAACTGCTTTTATATTTTCTTTGCTTTTAAGAATAACCCCAACTTCTAAAAATAGATAGCCTAGTTAGTGTATCGAATATGCCTAAGCGATATTGTAGTAAACCTGATATAGGCTATTTCCACTGCGTGTGTGTGTGCGTGTGTGTCAGTGTGCGTGCGTGACTGTGTGCGCGCGTATGGGTATGTGCGCCTTTGGCAAGCCTGTGATGCCTTTTTCGGCTAATTAGCCTCGTGTTGATGTAAAAGATACGCCAACTCTGACCAACATATGGTTTTAACTAACTCACTCCCTCACTATGCATAATCTGACTCTGCCAACCGTCGTCAACTATAAACGTATAATGACCCTGGTTACTCACATGCTCGCCTGGTGTCACTTCTGAGTAGTATATTAGTGGACTGGGCTTCGGCGGGCGGAGAGGGGTTGGGGTTCTGTGGTTGGTGTTGGCTTTTTCTTCTTCTTCTGTAGCTCTGCGCACGAGCCAGCCGGGGCGGTGATTGCTTCGGGTCTCGAGCAGCGCTTTGCGTTGTGGGGCTTCAATCTGTAGGGTCGCGGGCTTCGGGATTGGGGATGCCTGCAGGTGCTTTCTAATGCCGACAGACAGCGGGAGAGACAGAGAGATGGGAGATGGGAGACTATAAATAGGTAACTTTTTTTATGGCAACCGGGGACAAATTAGATGGGAAGGCATGATTTTGCGCGGCTATAGGACAGAGTCGTGAGCCCCTCTCTGGGCAGACAGGGGTGCCCCCTATACTCCCCGGATCCACAGCTAGTTGAAAATGTTTATGAAATAATTCGTGTTATGAACTTTGAAAAGTAGTTAATTGGGAGTAGAAGAGTTTCCTTCTTTCTGTGACATTTTGATAGCCTAACTTTTATTTGCAGGAATGAAACTAAGCACCACTCACTTAGTTGGAGATATATGTTAATGTAAAATGTGAGGTGGCCTCTGTCACTGAGGTAGATGTCACGGATACCAGTCAGTAACCAGCCAGAAACCAACGCATAAGCGTCGGCCAGTGTACAAATCGGGATTGGAGAGAACGCATTGCACACAGTGGCGCACGGGAGCGCACGGGTGACATGGACACACAAGGAGGAATTAGGACGATAAGGAGGTATGACTTTAAGGTCCCTTCATGTCACACTCTCCAGCGACAGAGACTGACCAGTTCAGGCTAAAACACACGCACCTCACACATTGAAACCGTGACAGCAACGCCCACACAGTAGTCTATCGTTTACCCAGTGCGCCCATAAACTCCTTGGTTATTGAGATGTCATGCAGTGAGTGACAAGACTAACCACAATGTAACCAAACACGTCTCATTCAGTGCAAATACATACTTCACAACAAAAGTTTTTTTTTGTAAATCAGTCAACAATTGCAAAGACCTCCAACTGAAAATCCTCAGTTAAAAGTTTAATTATATCCTATGTCTCTCAAAATAGAATAAACGTGTGTTTCAAATTGCCTTTCCTATCCTATCTATTACAAAGTAACTAAATAATATGCTACTACTAGTGTGTGTGTGTGTGTGTGTGTGTGTGTGTGTGTGTGTGTGTGTGTGTGTGTGTGTGTCTACTGAGACAAACAGATGTCAGCAAAAATGGAACCTTACCTCGGGAGCCGCCATTGACAGGCGTGTGTTATCAGAGTGGATCTGTTTCCGTTGACAGGTGTTTGTCGCGGGAATTATTCGGTGACGGATTTCCGCTGCTCTGGGCACGCGGGTGGGACCGGAGCCCTGCCGGTAACTGTCAAAACGAGTGACGGTATTGGCACGTGGAGATAGCAGGCAGATATATGGTAGAGGGTAGATTGTCCCCACGAGGCCTGGGTGAAGAATATTCTTAGGCCTATTGAAATAGGGTACAATAAGCCTGTTTAGTAGCCTATAGGCTAGTTATCTAAAACTGTAGATGTGATATTCTGTTGATCTTTCACTAACGCTGCATGTATTTTTAACGGGACATTTCTCTGTTTCACCTTGATCTGAAAGTCACCGTTAATGAAAGAGGGGGTAGCCTAAACGACAGCGTTAGGCTAGCCTACTTTTGAAATAGACTACTAAAGCCTAACAGAGTAGCCTAATAGCCTACCAACACGCAAATTATAGCCTATAAAGTTGACATTGAATTAAGAATTGACCAGCTAAGTTAGTATATATATTTTTTGCATTGTCTTATGATTTCATAACCTCGACATATGTGAATCAATTATAGGCCTACATTTTATAGCCTTCATCAACCATTATGCAAAATACAACAGTACACTTCTGACAAAATAGTTGTAATGTTATGAACCTACAAACTATTTGTTATGAACCTATAATATCTCTGTTTGAGCATAGTGTGTTTCGTTAGTGTTCACAAAGAAAGGGGGAAAAAAAGAGTTGGAAAAAGTATGGCTACTCCCGCCACGGCAGAACATCTCTCTCTCTCTCTCTCTCTCTCTCTCTCTCTCTCTCTCTCTCTCTCTCTCTCTCTCTCTCTCTCTCTCTCTCTCTCTCTCTCTCTCTCTCTCACACACACACACACACACACACACACACACACACACACACACAAGCACACACATTAGTAATACATGTATAGTCTCAGGGTTGGAGAATGTGGGGACGTGAGTGTCTCCCACAGGTTTGGCGGGAGATTAATGTTGGCGGGTGTGTCTCTGTGTTTCATATTCATACCTAATCTCATGGCCCATAAACTAATAACAAAAGGCCGCCAAAGGATGATTCCACCTGGCGCAGAGCGCGGGAAGCGGCTGTTTGTGACATGCAGATGATTCATCGAGTTATAGGAGAGAGAGAAAAAAGTTCCTGCATTGAAAGATCCTGATTGAAATATTTTATTTATTTGCATCATGTCCAGCAGAGCACATATAGACGGTTTTTATTTTAGACTAGTAAAGGGGACATTTGAGATATTCGTTGTTAATGTTTCTTCATAAACATGCATGCTGAGGGTAACTTATTTCCATTCTTGACTTATTTTAACTTTTCAATGCAATTAGAATTTATTTAACACTAATTTCAGCACGTGATTACTAATTGTATTTTTATAGAGCACGCACGCAAGGCACGCACACACACAGCTTGCTCCAGGTTATTGACGATTATTAGTGCGGGATAATAGAACATCCAGAGCGAGCCATGTCCTTGACAGCAGGCGTGCGCGCGGCAATTATGGCGGGTTTTTATGGCGGTGGTGACTCATGTCACCTCACGCAGGTGACACGGATGAAAGTTATGATGATGTAGTAAATTGTGTAACATCTTTCACTTTAAATACATTTCTCACTTGTTATTGTCTTCAATTGTTACCAGGGGACAGACGACTCGGTTAGAATAATTGAATTTTGGAATCGCATGTTTTAGTTTGGCTTTCGAACATTTTTAGCCTAATAAAAACACATTTCTGTTCGTATCTCACATATGAAGTCATAAGTGGAACATTAGTTATTTTACTAGCCTACTTATCCTGCTTTTAAAAAGTGGGCACATTATTTTCGAGTAGACCTATAGCTTAGTAAAAAAGTTCCCATTCGTCTTTTTTTCTTTAGCAGGCTATGGTGAATTGCCACTGGTTTTTATTAATTTAAAAAAGAAAAACCTGAAGGAATAGTGTTTCTGAAATTAATTAGCCTCTTATAAATGGATTCTCATTTTGAAATATTTGAGTCTTTGGGGGTTTTAAATGTTACTTTCCCAACTGTTTCATTCCTTCTGATTCTAGTGGCTGTGATGAGAGTGGAACTGTCCATGGTGCTGAATGGCTCTTCTGCAGTTTCCCCAGACTTGGCTCAGTCATCTGGGGCGTTTTCAACCAGGTGAACGTTGCAGATAGAAATACAATAAATAAAGATTCCCTAATCTACATGACAAACAATCTGTTCTACACAATACATGTTCATCTTCATGGCCGGCCGTAGCGATTTGGGGCCCATAAGTGAGCCACCTAGCAGGCAAAGCATTTTAGTGGTCCCCCTTTTGACAGTGGAGAGAAAAATTGGTGTGTTTTAAAGTTAATTTCCTGCAATTCTACACATTTTGCCATGGGGCATAGAGAAAAATGAGCAGTTTTACAGCTAATTTCCTGCAATTCTACACATTTTGCCAAGACCTAGCCTATGCCATGTTACAGTAATATGATATCTGAGTGAGAGTAACTAACAAAATCAATGGGGGGGCCCTGGAGGTCAGGGCCTCTGGGCACGTGCCCTTTGTGTCCAGTCTGTAATTCGGCCATGATTAATACAAGTTTAGATAGCTGGTTAGACTAATTTACTCATCTTAAAAATGTTAGCTGACATGAGCAAATTGAGTGACTGTCAGTGACTGACATAACAAGAGAAAAACTGCTGATACACAACCAAATTTCGAAACTGCACCTTGTGTATTCTATTATTTTAAATCTCAACAGTACGTTGAGACCCAGACTGACTTCCTAATATATATATATATATATATATATATATATATATATATATTTATAATATTTTATTTATTAATTATAATTATAATAATTATAATTATAACTATTATTATTTTGGGGTCGGGGGCCCTAAGCTGACCGCTTATGTTGCTTATGCCTAGGTCCGGCCCTGTCTATCTTCAATGTTCTTTAATGTTGCACCATCCTGAGCAGAACCTTGCTGTTCACACAAAAGGAGGTAGGCTACATATGTTCAATGACTTTCAACCTTCTGTTATTCTATTTCTTTATTTTATTTTTCTTCAATCTTTGTGTCCTTTATGCAAGGGGTTATTTGCACGAATGAGCTAAGCGCTCCCAGGAGCCCCAATCACCACTTTGTCTAAAAGTGCTCGTCTCGCGCAGGGGGCTTCCGCAACGTCAACACGCGCCAACTACTTCATCAACGGCACGGTGACCTCTCGGTGTCATTGGTGCCTCGAGACACTTTTATTTTCCTCTCCCACACACAGTGGAAGAACAGATAGCCTACATAGCCTATGATATATTCAAATATCTGACTGCAAATAACATTAGTCTGCTAGCTGTCTGGTAATTGTTTAGCTTGCTTTATGAACAAGTTTTTTTTAAAGATAAGTGTCAATTTTGAAATGCTTTTTATGTAGAAAGACACCCGTCTTCGTCTTAAGACTTGGGTTTGAGAAACGTTAATAGCCTATTAAAAAACAAAAGCAAAATAAAAAACAAAATAATTCAATGTATAATGACACATTCTGCTACACTCACAGAGAGTTACTAATGATGTGTGTGTGCACACGCGCGTGCGTGTGGAGAGTGCTAACGCTCAAACAGCACAGCCTACACTTCCTAGTCCAAAGAATCGCAGAATGCAGCGTTGGAAATGCGTGTTGCCCCGTTCTGATTTTGCAGTGCGGCGGACTACAGCGAAAGGTGTTGAATATCTCTGTCCCTCTCAATCTTCTGTAACATAATATAGTGCTGAATCCCACAACTTGGGAACGGATCGCATTGCCTCACATTTGGAAATTAATTGATGCGCTCCGTTCTACGGGCCTATATAGAAACCTGATCTCTGTTACCTCACGTTAGGCCTGGGAGAGAGAGAGAAAAGAGAGAGAGAGAGAGATGGCCCGCTAGAGTTGACATCACTCGGTTGCTGCAAGCATTAAAAGCATTGATTTCATAAGGCATATACAGTACATTACCAAATGTAGGTGGACATCTGCTCCTCGAACATTTCATTCCAAAATCATGGGCATTAATATGGACTGTGTCCCTCTCCTTTGCTGCCATAACAGCCTCCACTCTTCTGGAAAGGCTTTCCACTAGATGTTGGAACATTGCTATGGGGACTTGCTTCCATTCAGCCACAAGAGTATTAGTGAGGTCAGGCAATCATGTTGGGCGATTAGGCCTGGCTCGCAGTAGGCATTCCAATTCATCCCAAAGGCATTCAATGGGGTTGAGATCAGGGCTCTGTGCAGGCCAGTCAAGTTATTCCACACCGATCTCGACAAACCATTTCTGTATGGACCTCGCTTTGTGCACGGGGGCATTGTCATGCTGAAACAGGAAAGGGCCTTCCACAAACTGTTGCCACAAAGTTGGAAGCACAGAATTGTCTAGAATGTCATTGTATGCTGTAGCGTTAAGATTTCCCTTCACTGGAACTAAGGGGCCTAGCCCGAACCATGAAAAACAGCCCCAGACCATTATTCCTCCTCCACCAAACTTTACAGTTTGCACTATGCATTGGGGCAGGTAGCGTTCTCCTGGCATCCGCCAAACCCAGATTCATCCGTCGGACTGCCAGATGGTGAAGAGTGATTCATCACTCCAGAGAACGTGTTTCCACTGCTCCAGAGTCCAATGGTGGCGAGCTTTACACCACTCCAGCCGACGCTTGGCATTGCACATGGTGATCTTAGACTTGTGTGCGGCTGCTTGGCTTTGGAAACCCATTTCATGAAGCTCCCGTCGAACAGTTATTGTGCTTACGTTGCTTCCAGAGGTAGTTTGGAACTCGGTAGTGAGTGTTGCAACCAAGGACAGACAATTTTTACGCGCTATGCGCTTCAGCACTTGGCGGACCCGTACTGTGAGTTTGTGTGGCCTACCACTTCGCTGCTAAGCCGTTATTTCTCCTAGACGTTTCCACTTCACAATAACAGCACTTACAGTTGACGGGGGCAGCTCTAGCAGGGCAGAAATTTGACAAACTGACTTGTTGGAAAGGTGGCATCCTATGATAAGGCCATTCTACTGCCAATGTTTGTCTATGAAAATTGCATGGCTGTGTGCTCGATTGTATACACATGTCAGCAACGGATGTGGCTGAAATAGCCAAATCCACCAATTTGAAGGGGTGTCCACATACTTTTGTATATATAGAGTATATTCATGCTGTTATTCGGTCTATTCATTGATGCTTTATACTAAATTGTAAGGATTAGGCTATAGATAAACTGGGAATATAATGATTAGCCTAAGTGACAAAGAATTTATTTAGGGAATGTATTTGACAAGAAAGATAAGAAGAAAGTAAAAACCTAACAGGAAGTGGACAAAAATAGCCATGAAAATAAAGTACATGAAAAAGATAACATTTCAGAGCAGTGAAGAGTGAACTAATCCCTAACTCACTATAGCATTTTATTTATCTCTTCTCTTCTTATTGACGTCACACTGTATGAGTTAAGTATACGAAGCATTGAGAGGACACTGTTTAACAGCATTGAGATACACCCATTCAGTTTGTTGTGTCAGTTATTACGAAGGGCAAGGAGACAAATAGGCAAAACAGTTTAAACGTGTTGGTATGAAGCCCAGTGCATGTGACAGGGCCAGCAGTGTGTCAGGGGTGTGGCAGTTGTTTCTTCATTCATAAAGAAGACAAGGAAAGGAAGTCACCTTACAGTGTTGGCAGGGCCATTGATGTGTCAGGGGATAGGAGACAGTTCTCTCTCTAGGATGGGAGGCCTAGCGTAGAGTCATTAACTCCATCTCCAGATGGCACACACTTAAACAGATGAGGCCTGGGATCAGGACAAGCCTGGGACTCGCATGGCCTCTGTCCCCCAGAGCAGCAGCATTCACTGACACAGCTAAAGCCCCTGTTAGCCAGAGCTGTCTACCACTAATGTAACTTACTCCCCTGTCCTGCCAGAATTACCATTCACTCTACACACACACACAAACACATGCATGCACGCACACACACACACACACACACACACACACACACACACACACACACACACACACACACACACACACACACACACACACACACACACCCCCTGCTGTCAAATGAGGAGATGAAAAACAACAGGGCTCATCAAGGGAGACAATTGCATCTCCAGTGTGATCGTCTACCTTCTCTCCGTTAACACGTCTGGAATGTGACACCTCACTCCCCCCCACAACACACACACACACACACACACAACACACACACACACACACACACACACCCTCTCTCCTATAATAACCCTTAAATCTCCAGCAACTCGTTGAGACGTCAGTCCCTCCCTGATGCAACACTGGGCGGGCTGACTAATACACACTCAGGTATTTATCTACTTCCTTAAGTTATTTATCTACCAGCTCCACACAAAGAGGAATGGATGGAAAGCGACAAGCTATCAGCAGAATCTGAATGCATAATTGATAGGAGGCATAAATTAATATGATTATGTTGTAGATGGAGAGGAGGAGGCAGAAAGGCAGGCAGAGGAGAAGAGGGGGAGAGGAGAAGAGGGGGAGAGGAGAAGAGGGGGAGAGAGGGAGAGGAGAAGAGGGGGAGAGAGGGAGAGGAGAAGAGGGGGGAGAGGAGAAGAGGGGGAGAGAGGGAGAGGAGAAGAGGGGGAGAGGAGAAGAGGGGGGAGAGGGGGGAGGAGAAGAGGGGGAGAGGGGAGAGGAGAAGAGGGGGGAGAGGAGAAGAGGGGGAGAGGGGGAGAGGAGAAGAGGGGGAGAGGAGAAGAGGGGGAGAGGAGAAGAGGGGGAGAGGGGGAGAGGAGAGGGGGAGGGGAGAGAGGGAGAGGAGAAGAGGGGGAGAGGAGAAGAGGGGGAGAGGAGAAGAGGGGGAGAGGAGAAGAGGGGGAGAGGAGAAGAGGGGGAGAGGGGGAGAGGAGAAGAGGGGGAGAGGAGAAGAGGGGGAGAGGGGGAGAGGAGAAGAGGGGGAGAGAGGGAGAGGAGAAGAGGGGGAGAGGAGAAGAGGGGGAGAGGGGGAGAGGATGGGCCTGTATTGATGTGAATGGAGAGATCACTGTGATCAGTCTGGTCAATTTGGATGCTGAAGTTTAAGATTTTAAGCAGGTTGCAAAAAGTGCTAAAAGGAAAAACACCTTGAAAGGTACAATAGTATGGGAGAAGGAGGCTAAAATATGGACAAATGGAACAGGGCCTCAGCACTGCTAATGATCCAAGACTGATTCATCTAGTAGTGTACTACTGAGTCACAACCTGGGTGTGTGTGTTCACAAGACTGAGGGAAGTTACTAGTCTGTGTGTGTCTGTGTGTGTGTTCACAGTGCTGTGTGTGTGACTGTGCGTGTATTTATGTGTGTGTGTGTGTTCACAGCGCAGAGTAAAGTTACCATTCTGTGTGTGTTCGTGTGTGTTCGTGTGTGTTTGTGTGTGTTTGTGTGTGTTTGTGTGTGTTTGTGTGTGTGTCTGTTTGTGTGTGTTTGTGTGTATTTGTGTGTGTGTGTTCATGTTTGTGTGAGTGTGTTTGTGTGTGTGTGTGTTCGTGTGTGTTTGTGTGTGTGTGTGTGTGTGTGTGTTCAGAGCGCTGAGTGAAGTCCCCATCGCAGCGCTCTCGGCTGTGGGTTTTTGTGTTGTCATATTCCCAGAGGGGACGAGCGGGATTCAATCAATGAAGACAATCGTCATGTAATTAAAACGCTGCTTCTAATTTCACTCTGTCTTCAACCCGAGCAGAATAACACCCATCCTCCGCCAAAGAGGCTTTACTTAAAACAAAATCAAATCAAAATGTTCCTACGCCATTAACTACGCCGAGACGCGGGCAGGGAGAGTCAAGTGTGTTTAAATATAGAACTATAAGTCTATATTTAAATGTTGTAATTTAGCTCGCTGCAGAGCCCTGTGTGTGTGTGCCTGTGTGTGTGTGTGTGTGTATCATCCGAGGCCATGCATACATTATCCGGAGAATAATGTGTAGACAATTAGGCGTAACAGAGCAGAGTGCAGGAAGCTGCTGATTAGCATGTAGAACAGCCATGCAGTGGGAACACTAGCGCCTTTGAAACAGACATGAATGGAACCACTCTCATTCCACTACGTCATTTTCTCTTTCTCTCACTCTTTTCTTTTAACATTTCTTTTTTTTTTGAGGCAGTTAATATTCATGCTTGGGGATGATGAATATGGATGTGGTTTTACATTTACACATTTAGACACTTATATTACAGTTGTCGACGACAGCGGGAGCCGAGCGTTTGAAATGAGAGAGGGAGGGAGAGGTTTCCGAGAAATGGTTGTGTTTAAACTTTAGGGAAGTTTCCCCACTTATCTGTTGTGATTTTAAATTTAGGGGAAATAATGACGACTCCGTTGTACAACTATGTATCACAGAACACTTACAAATAAAACAATATATATAATACCAGAGTGAAATTAAATGATTTCCATGCACATATATAATTTCTGCCAGATGTGAATATGAATTTGATCAGAGACACAAGTTATGCACTTCCCAATTTAGTAGGAGAAGGGAAGGAAGAGAGGAGAGGTGAGTTGGAAGTAGAGGAGTTGAGTAGAGGAAAAGAGGGGACAACATTTAAAAAATGAGAAGAAAGCAGTGCAGAGGTGAAGGAATAGCAGAGCAGAAGGGACGAGAGAGGGAGGAGAAACAGACAGACAGACAGAGAGAGAGAGAGAGAGCGAGAGAGACAGTATGTTGGGTCTTGTCCAGAGGTGATCCACTCCCAGTGTGTACAGTAGGATGGATAAATGACTATTGACTCTACAGAGCACCACCCTATGACTTGTCTCTATCCAGTCACACCCTCAGCTAAGAACTCACCTCTCATCCCTCTCTTTGTCTCTCTTTCCTACCTCTCGCTTCACTCTCTCTGCTCTCTCTCTCGCTCTCTTTGTCTCTTTCCCTCTTTTCTCTTTCTCTCTGTTTTATTTTTTAACTTCCTCACTCTCTATATATTACTCTCTAACTTTCTCTCCCTCTCTTTCTCTGTCTATCACTGACTGTCTTTCTTTATTTTTCCTGTATACAATATACTCAATGAGAGAAAAAAACTCACCAAGACACAACCACCATGCTAGTTGTTTATGTACATAGCTTAGCATAATCCATCTATTTTATTATGTTAAATACCAATCTAGAGTAAATGACAACGGCTGAGCAAGCTGTCGTCCCTCCTGAGAAACAATCCTACCATGCATCTCACCTTTGCTGCTTTACCTTTAAAGGTACTGTAGGTAGCGTTTGAAGCCTTATCTCTGTCGCTCTGTTTCATGTTTCAGAGATGAAGGCTTTAAAGTGAGAGCAAAGGTATTGGCTGTATAATTACTGGGGCACCAAGCTGCGCCTCAAATGACGGCTGCACAGCAACAGATGGGTCCCACATCATCGTGTCAACTCGAGCTGTACACACCACTGGTGTTGTGAAGAAACACGTCCCCTCTGGGGACTTTTGGTTCCCCCCTTTATTTATGCTCACACACCCAAAATGTAACATTTCAGAGATAGATATTTGGGTGAACTCACCTGGATGTAGACTGGTACTGAATTCCTTTCATAAACTGCCAACTAGTTGATCCATGACGTGCCGTTTTTGGATCACCTGGGATCATCTCTTCAAATGTATTTGTGGATGGGATGTTTTTGGATAGATTCTCTGTTTTGGTGATAAGGGCTTGTGTGTGATTCTGTGTCCCGTGAGTTTTGGTTCAGGAGGGTTGTGTGTGTGTGTGTGTGTCTGTGTGTGTGTGTGTGCACGTGCTTGCATGCGTGCCTGTGCGTGTGTGTGTGTGTGTGTGGGGGGGGATTGGGTAAATCTGGTATACAGTGGCTCCAGGGGGTAATGTAGGAGGTGCATGGAGCAGGCAGGGGTTCTGTGGTGTCTGTGTGTTTGTTTATGAGTAAATGAACATCCCAACTCTTCAAAGAGCCAATAAGACTCATACACACATACAGTATTCAGGAGGAGACGGAAGCTAACTGGAGTCATATTTATTCTGCTTTAACAACGCACAACAATGGGAATAAGACTGTGTGTGTGTGTGTTTGTGTGTGTGTGTTTGTGTATGTGCGTGTGCCAACTAGAGTCTTCGGCTGCCAAAAGGCACAGCTGCTGTGGAGTGGTTAGCACTTTAATCAATGCTATTTATTTGATACTGACATACCTAAGAAAACAACCTCACCATTCACTTAAGAGGCTGCCGCAACGACTGCCAGTTTGTCTACCGCTTTCTCTCTCTTTGCTTTACTTCTTTCTCTTTTTCTCTCACCTTTTCAGTCTCTCTGTGACTACGCCCAACACTCTTTCTCTCTTTTTCCACCTCTCTCCCTCTCTCTCTCCTTTTCCGTCTCTCTCCCTCTCTGTCTCCTGTCTCTGTGTCTGATGTGTTGCCAAAATTGTTACAGTAATGAGTCGACAGGCAGCTCTTTAGAGTGACACCTCCATGCTTCTCTCTTTATGGCATCATGGTGTCAAAGGCATTAGGCATCTGTTGCAGTCATCATTGAGCAAACACGTTTACCCTGCAAGTGACTGAGATGAATCATTTACATTTCAAATGGACTCTAATGGCGCTTCCTTCGTCAGTGTTTGTCTGTACTGTTGTAGAGAGATAGTCAGGTGAGTTAACATACTTGATACTTCGCCATCAGAGCATGGCATGTACACTGTGCTTATGATACTGTTTTATTAGCAACAATACAACCAAAAGTTAACAGACACATGGACTAATTGTATCGTAGGCTTGTTGATGGTTTAAGCCTTAGACTAAAAACAATTTCAATGGATTTTGATTGAGAATGCGTCTTAGTCCAGGAAACAAGACAGGGTTTGCGATTAGAAAAGTTTACATTTATGTACTGGGGATCAAATGGGTGACTGTAACTAAAAAAGAATGGCTTTACACAATTTCTCTACACTCTACGGAGTTATCCCTCTCTCCCTCTCTCTCTCTCTCTCTTTCTATTTTGATGTTAACATGACTGTATGGTGCGACTGTAACGCAATGCCCACATCAAGCTCCCATCTCCGAGGGGACCAGAGTGCTTGTGTGTTTGTGCATGCATGCGCAGCCATATGTGTGTATAAGTGTGTGCACCTGTGCATGCATGGCGTATACAGTGATGTGAGGTCGGTGGCTGGGTTCGGCACCCACTGGGCACACTGGTTGAATCAACATTGTTTCCACATCATTTCAATGAAATGATGTTGAAGCAATGTGGAATAGACTTTGAATATCAAAGCCAGATTTACTCACAAATAAACCTTAATGAAGTCTAAGTTCACCATACAACAGATAGCTCCAACAGCCAGAGTGACATAGCTAGGCTATTAACAGAAATTGACTAACAATTTTCACCAAATGTAAATACCAATTACATTTAAAAAAACATTTTAGTCATTTAGCAGACGCTCTTATCCAGAGCGACTTACAGTTAGTGAGTGCATACATTTTCATGCTGGCCCCCCGTGGGAATTGAACCCACAACCCTGGCGTTGCAAACGCCATGCTCTACCAACTGAGCTACACGGGGCCACCAATGTAGCCAATATACACAAGCGATAGCCTCCGATGGCGGCATATTTCCATTTCATCTAACTAAATGACACACTGCTGAACTCAGCTCAGCCATAGACCAATGTAGCATCCACAGTTACAACTGATGCACTAAAATACCAATATATGGACACATTTCATTCAAATAATTTGCAACTCAAACTTCATAGCCTTTCACAATGGGTTTACAATTCTTCCAATGCATGGTGCGCGCAAACACACAAACACACACACACATAGTAATATTATTACGTGAGATATTATTACACACACATACAGAGTATAATAAATACGTTTCTAGCGAAATTTCCATATCACCCAACGAAATGACTGAAAAACACAGTTCAAAACATCAAACAAGTGTCTCATCAAAACTAAATTCTAGCTTGATAAATCAAATGCATTCAAAGGGATGTTGTCTATTCTCATGATTCAACAGTAGCCTACCTTTACGTGTAAATTAAGTCCATTTGTCTGGTGACAGCAGAACCCCATGTCCACTATTTTATTCTGCATGCACACAGCAGGCCCACAGTCATCCCTAAGGCACATTACGTCCACAAAGCCAAAGTAAATGTCCAAGATGTGTAAAAGTCTGGGTGAAAAGTATTAATTGGTAAGGATGTTTCAGACAAGTGGACAGTCCAGTACTCACTGTTCGCCTGCCCGACAGCTAGCAGTGAGAGAGATGGTGTCATGGTGGTTGCCTGTCATGTCACGTCTTGTGTGTCGAGCGCCTGTATGCTGCCTCTGTCTGGTCTTAACTTTCATTATAGTTGACGTTCCACTATTCCACTCTGACATTCCAAACTGTGTGTTATATTATTCCAACTTGGAAAATTGTTTGAGGTGCAATAGTGTCCATTTGTCAGGCTGTTTTTGCTAGCTAGCTAGCTTTGTTCAGTTCAACGGATGCGAGTGCCAAATTATGTAGACAAACTCCAAATGTGCAGTTTACCGCAAGGCAATACCCACACAACATGTTTAGCCAATACGCATGTGCAAAATATGAAATCGTCTCAAATGAAGCTACTTCAAGCCAGGCAAAGCAGCGAAGCCTATGCTGTCAATTTGAAGTGACTGGAGTTAGGAAAGGTAGTGTGTGTCAAGGATTTTAATGGCTTTGAATGGATGGTTTTGAGGTTTTGATGCAGTTTTAGCCAATTTTGACTCATTGAGAAAAACATCAGATAACAAAAAATAATGACATTTGTTTTTATATATTTTTGGGTTATTTGGCTTTTCATATCAGCTTTTTTTTTATTGTCACTGTGCAAATGAGTGAGTGTGTGTGTGTGTGTGTGTGTGTGTGTGTGTGTGTGTGTGTGTGTGTGTGTGTGTGTGTGTGTGTGGCGATGCCCCCATAGTGCTCAGAGCCCAGAGGGGACTAGACCAGACAGACTTAGTCACGCTGCTCCTCAACACACAAATAAAAATCAATAAACAATCTGAAGTTCTCACCAAACTGTTTTAATGAATATACAAGCCTTGGAAGAACTCAGTGAGAGAGACAGGCCAGGGACTGTGTGTGTTTCTTTGCAGTAAAAATGACTCGTATGGAGGGTAAGAAAAGACAGCTTAGGTAGTGGAGTAGAAATGACACGAGAATCAAGAAGAATAAAATATCTACATTTTATATGAATTAATGATAAATAAGGAAGAAAAAAAATAGTTTGACCAAGTGATTTACCAGCAGGAAAACTCTAGCGGATGTTCATGGTAAGGTCATACAGTTAATCGTCATAGTGACAATGATGCTGAACTGAAATCTCTTAAAACCAATGTTTAGAATTTAGATTTCAAATCACATCCAGAATGAAGTGAATTAGGATTGGACTCTGTGACCCAGCCCAACTCTTTGAATGGACAGCTGTGGAGGGAGGGGGGTGGAGGATTTGGGTAGATCTGTCCCAATCTCTTAACTGTACAATCACCAACACAGCTGTTTGTCTATATTCACCATAGAGAGAGAGCGAGAGTGTGTGTGTGAGAAAGATTAAAACATTATTTGTGATACAGTGGGGGAAAAAAGTATTTAGTCAGCCACCAATTGTGCAAGTTCTCCCACTTAAAAAGATGAGAGAGGCCTGTAATTTTCATCATAGGTACTATGACCGACAAAATGAGAAGAACAAAATCCAGAAAATCACATTGTAGGAATTTTTATGAATTTATTTGCAAATTATGGTGGAAAATAAGTATTTGGTCACCTACAAACAAGCAAGATTTCTGGCTCTCACAGACCTGTAACTTCTTCTTTAAGAGGCTCCTCTGTCCTCCACCCGTTACCTGTATTAATGGCACCTGTTTGAACTTGTTATCAGTATAAAAGACACCTGTCCACAACCTCAAACAGTCACACTCCAAACTCCACTATGGCCAAGACCAAAGAGCTGTCAAAGGACACCAGAAACAAAATTGTAGACCTGCACCAGGCTGGGAAGACTGAATCTGCAATAGATAAGCAGCTTGGTTTGAAGAAATCAACGGTGGGAGCAATTATTAGGAAATGGAAGACATACAAGACCACTGATAATCTCCCTCGATCTGGGGCTCCACGCAAGATCTCACCCCGTGGGGTCAAAATGATCACAAGAACGGTGAGCAAAAATCCCAGAACCACACGGGGGGACCTAGTGAATGACCTGCAGAGAGCTGGGACCAAAGTAACAAAGCCTACCATCAGTAACACACTACGCCGCCAGGGACTCAAATACTGCAGTGCCAGACGTGTCCCCCTGCTTAAGCCAGTACATGTCCAGGCTCGTCTGAAGTTTGCTAGAGTGCATTTGGATGATCCAGAAGAGGATTGGGAGAATGTCATATGGTCAGATGAAACCAAAATATAACTTTTTGGTAAAAACTCAACTCGTCGTGTTTGGAGGACAAAGAATGCTGAGTTGCATCCAAAGAACACCATACCTACTGTGAAGCATGGGGGTGGAAACATCATGCTTTGGGGCTGTTTTTCTGCAAAGGGACCAGGACGACTGATCCGTGTAAAGGAAAGAATGAATGGGGCCATGTATCGTGAGATTTTGAGTGAAAACCTCCTTCCATCAGCAAGGGCATTGAAGATGAAACGTGGCTGGGTCTTTCAGCATGACAATGATCCCAAACACACCGCCCGGGCAACGAAGGAGTGGCTTCGTAAGAAGCATTTCAAGGTCCTGGAGTGGCCTAGTCAGTCTCCAGATCTCAACCCCATAGAAAATCTTTGGAGGGAGTTGAAAGTCCGTGTTGCCCAGCGACAGCCCCAAAACATCACTGCTCTAGAGGAGATCTGCATGGAGGAATGGGCCAAAATACCAGCAACAGTGTGTGAAAACCTTGTGAAGACTTACAGAAAACGTTTGACCTGTGTCATTGCCAACAAAGGGTATATAACAAAGTATTGAGAAACTTTTGTTATTGACCAAATACTTATTTTCCACCATAATTTGCAAATAAATTCATAAAAAATCCTACAATGTGATTTTCTGGCAAGAAAATTCTCATTTTGTCTGTCATAGTTGACGTGTACCTATGATGAAAATTACAGGCCTCTCTCATCTTTTTAAGTGGGAGAACTTGCACAATTGGTGGCTGACTAAATACTTTTTTCCCCCACTGTATTTGTGAAATCCGTCCATGCAGAGGAAGCAGACAGCTATCTAATGACAGCCAGGGATGGAGGAGAACCTCTCAGTCAGAAATCCATAGCATCTCTCTCCTGCACCCAGCAGCATCTCTCTCATCCAGCAGCATCCATCTTTTATTGACACCTGTCAATCAGACTGTCTGCCCATATCACAGCTACATTACACTTATCTACCTATCTCTGGTTTCCATGGCTAGGTCCAAATCCTGTTACTTTCTGATACAGTAATTCCTCACACACACACACACACACACACACACATACACACACACATGCACGCACTCATACACAAACCCCACCAAACACACACACACACAGCACAAACACACAGAGGAGAGGGAAGCTCGGGCTCTGACAAAGGGACAGAGGGTAAAAACAAATATTTCCAAACCAAACCATGACCTCTAACTAGTACTGTTGGCAAAGTGGCCCATCACAAGGTATTACAGCTACACACAGCCTACAACACTACTACAGCATAGCCTTTGGTATCTCTCTCTGTGTTTGTGTGTGAGGCCAGGCCAGGCAGTAAGGCCGCCCAGTTGAGAGACCTCGGTCCTGGGTACAGGCCCCAGGGTGAGAGGGTCCAGTCCTGCTTCTCTGGGGCTATTGTCACTTCACATCTCCCTCCCTCTCTCCCTCTCTTGCTCTCTCTCTCTGTCAGAAGAGGAGTGTAGGATGACAGGGAAAGATGGAAGCCAAAAAAGATAGCGAAAAAGAGGAGAGAAGAAAGGAGAGGAGAGGAGAGGAGAGGAGAGGAGAGGAGAGGAGAGGAGAGGAGAGGAGAGGAGAGGAGAGGAGAGGAGAGGAGAGGAGAGGAGAGAAAATGTTGGAGCAGATTCAGTCAGATGTGAGTGTAACTTACAGAACTACCTTTGCTATACACAATTATTCATCTTTCCATGATCCAATTGGTATTTTGATAATAATATTACAGGTTATTTAAATCACTTTGGTGCAATTTTCACAAGTATGTGGTACATTTTCACAACTCTTAGTACAAAACTCAAAACAGATCATCAAAAAAGCAGTTGTTTCAAAACTCTAAGAACATTTTATATTGACTAAGTACAACACACAAAAACAAACAGCAACATTTTCACGAAATAGTGTTTAATTTAGAAATACATGTTACACATTGCAATAAATGTTCATATAAAATACATGCATTTCACAATGCAATTCTCACATTGCTTTTTGATGTGATTCTATTCTCTTTTGTTAAAAGTCATTTTACTATTACGGTACGTAATCTGACTGCTCTTAACTGATGATCACGTAAACATTTGGTAAACCTATAGATTTTACATGTAAACTGGTTTGTTACCTGCAGATTTTGAGAACTACATCATGAACATGTACGTATGTCTGTAAAGTTGAAACATAAAAAGTATGATATATACTTGATTATAAACTGGGTGGTTCGAGCCCTGAATGCTGATTGGCTGGCAGCCGTGGTATATACCACGGGTATGACAAAACATTTATTTTTACTGCTCTGATTACGTTGGTAACCAGTTTATAATAGCGATAAGGCACCTTGGGAGTTTGTGTTATATGGCCAATATACCACGACTAAGGGCTGTATCCAGGCACTCTGCATTGCGTCGTGCATTAGAACACCCCTTAGCCATGGTATATTGGCCATATACCACACCCCCTCTGGCCTTATTGCTTAAATGTACTACTATGATGATGACTATAATGATTTTACTTCACAGTACATAAAAAAATATATATGATATTGACAAGATCAGAGATGTACTGTCTATAACAAATCATAGATTAGCAGATGTTACAGCAGGTTTGGCGAAATGATTGTGTTTCTATATCCTACAGTGCAGTAATACAATATCAATACAAAACCAATTTGGAAATAATCCAGAAAGTCCAAAACAAGAAAGAAATGCATCCGCTATACCAGGGATCATCAACTACTATAGATCCAGCCGCGGGCCGATTTTTTCTTGAGCGGATGGCCGGTAGGCTGGAACATAATTACAAATAATTGTAGACTACAAATTGACCGCAAGAAGAGGGTTCACACTGCTTTATTAAAATTGCATTGTCAATACAGTACTGCAATACTGTAATAATGTACAGTACTGTAGCATATTACATTCAAAAGGCAGTTTTGAAACATGTTTCTTCAATTTTTTGCTGTTGGATGAACTGGTTGCTAACAGAACTACATTGAGAAAATATCATTAGGATGTGTTTTGGTGATTAAACCAATGTACTCATTATATTTCACAGTAAATGTATATGGTTGTGTGGTGAAATATGTCAACAAACAAAATGAATGGACTGTGAAAGGTTTTGAATATAAGACTTGCTGCATTACCAGTTTGGAGTTTTGCACTAAGAGTTTAGAAAATCCACCACATACTTGTGAAAATAGTACCAAAGCGATAAAAAAAAAACTGTAAATAAGTTATTTAAATGTATTGGATATGTCAAAATGATAATCTGTATGCTACTGTTTCAGTAGTGCAACTGTATAGTATTGAGCCCCAAGTCTTACGTTAAGATAATCATAATAAGATGACACCCTGACAAAAACAATATCCCACAAGACCCTGCGTCCCTGCCCCCAAAATGTCCCTTTTACACTCTCACCGCTCCCCTCTTCTCTCCTCCCTCCCTCTCCTTTTCACCGTCCTGTACCCTCTCTCCCCTCCTCCCGTGGTTGGTTAATTAACTAAGAAACTGTAAAAGCGGTGATAGATGGGGCGCATTGGAACGATACACTTCCCTTGTCACTGTATGTGTGTGTGTGTGTGTGTGTGTGTGTGTGTGTGTGTGTGTGTGTGTGTGTGTGTGTGTGTGTGTGATGGTATGAGCGATACACTTCCCCTGTCACATTCTGACAGGCAGGGAATAATCAACACAAAGGGGGAGAAAAGAGAAGAGCAAAACCCGGGTCTGCCGGGGGGGTGAAAGACTAACACTAGGGGGGATGAGGGGCTTTTGTTGGGGAGAAGGGTGGTGGGCGAGGCTTTGAGGTATAGAGGCGTTGTGCGGGTGAGAGGGGTGTGTGGTGAGGGGGGGGTAGGGTGGGGGGGAAGGGGGAAACAGGGTACTTGAGCCTGTCTGAAGGCATTGGACGTGGACTGCTGTAATTGTTGGTGATGGCAGCTGGGCACTCAGGCATGGAGTCACACACACACACGGTAGGGCGCTCAGGCATGTAGACGTGAAAGTGCCGCTGCTCTCTGCCTTAACGCATCTCTGTCAGCTCTGACTCCAGGTGATCCGTGTGTGCGTGTGTGTTTGTGTGTGTGTGTCTTTGTTTCTGTGTGTGTGTGTGTTCCAGTACAGACAGAAAGAGAGAGACAGAGAGAGAGAGATACAAAGTATGTGTGCCTAGGTTAAATTTGCATGTATAAAAGGGCGTTACACCTTTCAAACACAATATAAAACCCATCCAGTGAAACACAAAACAATTGGAGAAGGCAGCATCCAACGGTAGATCGGCTTTCCATTATATCTCTCCTATTTATTTACCTCTCTCCTCACTCCCCCCTCTCTCTCTCTCTACCATACTCACCCTTGTCTTTTTTTTCCCTCCCCCTTCCATTCCTCCATCCCTCCATTCCTGCATCTCTCTGTCTCACTGTCAGGGGAAGTTGCATGAGTCTGTCTGTTCTCTTTCCGGTCTGGTATCGATTCCTTCCTGTAGTGAGCTCAGATTACCCAGTCTAGAGAGAGAGAGAGAGAGAGAGAGAGAGAGAGAGTGAGAACGAGAGAAAGAGAGAGAGAGCGAGAGAGAGAGTGAGAGAGAGAGAGAAGAGAGAGAGAGAGAGAGAGAGAAGAGAGAGAGAGATAGAGAGAGAGAGAGAGAGAGAGAGAGAGAGAGAGAGAAGAGAGAGAGAGAGAGAGAGAGAGAGAGAGAGAGAGAGAGAGAGAGTAGGGAGGGAAAATGGGAGAGAGAGAGAGATCCCAGAATAGTCTTCTCCAGACTGACAGCTCTCTGACCACAAGACTGCCGCATCGTCACCATAGCGATCTATGATTCCTCTCTGAGTGCACCTAAAATATTACACACACACACACACTGAGTGCGCCTCATACATCAGCTGTGACATGTGGCTTTAGCTATGTCAACACACACATCTGCAGACACATAAACGACTTCAGATACTGTACATCCGTCATGTGTTGTTTGAACGACTTTTTTGTCATTCATTTTACTACGTCTATCATAAAAGCACATTTCATTATCATGATGTGCTATATTTAATCATATGTTGTGGTATTTAATCGGTGGCAGTCAAATGCAATCTAAAACACACATACATGTTGACTCCTCTACACTTCTACATCTGTGCTGTTACTCTGTTGATAATAGGGCCCTGTCTCGTGTGTGTGTGTGTGTGTGTGTGTGTATGTGTGACGGATGGAGCCACAGAGAAACGTAATGACACACTCCAGTGGTCCAGATAAGAGAAGTAACAGGACCTTATTGATAACAGGGTAATTATGTACTCCGTCATCATTTCAATGTGTGTGTGTGTTTTCTCTTCTTTGTGTGTGTGTGTTTGTATTTTTCTGTGTATTGTTCTGTGCATGTTGTGTTTTGTGTGTGTGTGTGTGTGTGTGTGCGTGTGTGTGTGTGTGTGTGTGTGTGTGTGTGTGTGCGTGTATGCAAGGATAAATAGACATATCCGTGTTACAGACACACACACACACACACACACACACACAGGAGATGTATAAGACGCTCCCGACAGCGAGAAGATGTGACATCAATTTCACCCCAAATGAGTCTTGTCATCATCCCCACCTTCAGCCCTCCCACCTTCAGCCCTCCCTCAGCTTCCCAAAATAGAGTGTTGCATGTGTGAGGGGCTCGCCCATCAAACCTCTCTCCGTGTTTTATATTCAGGTAACTACCAAAATAAAGGAAACACCAACATAGAGTGTCTTAATAGGGTTTTGGGCCCAATAGACGTTGATTTTGGATGTTTGAAACGGTCCTGAGAACGTTGATATATGCCATCCTCGGAGCCAAAACATTTATAAAAAACGATGTGAACTTCTGATTATATTGTTTTAAGCCTTCCCCAAACCATAGTCCTTAACCATTCGGAATTCATGCCTAAACTGTTAACCTTTGAGTTGTTTCTTTTTTAACCCTGTAACCATTAATACCACGAACGGCCAGAACAACTGCAATGCACCTTGGCATAGATTCTACAATAGTCTGAACTCAATTGGAGGGATGCAACACCATTCTTCCACGAGAAATTCCATCATTTGGTGTTTTTTTTATGGTGTTGGAAAACGCTGTCTCACACACACGCACACACACACACACACACTTTAAACCCCCTATGCCCCTTTGAGAGGCCTCTTTCAAAGGTACTGAGATCACTTCTTCTAGCCATACTAGCCAAAATAATGGGCAACTGGGCATTTTTATGACCCTAAGCATGATCGATTGTTAATTGCTTAATTAACTCAGGAACCACACCTGTGTGGAAGCGCCTGCTTTCAATATACCTTGTATCCCTCATTTGCCAGTTACCTGTACATTCCCATTCAATCTCACACTTAAATATAAACAAAGCCATAGGAGTGCTCCTGCACACAAACGCATGTGCGGGCGTGCACACACACACACACATCGCAGGGTGGAAATACACAGCCTCCCGAAGAGTTTCTAAGACCCCAGCGTGTATCCGATTGTCTGTGGTCGGTGTGTTTATGTTTTATTATTGGTCCTGCAGTGTCGGGTTGTCGTGGGGACAGAGACAAAGGGAGGCCATATGATTGGAGGACCACTAATCCCATAAAGAGAGGTGATTGGCCAGGTCACTGGCATGGTGGAGGGACTCTGTGGAACCCAGCAGGGTTATTTGAAGCTGAATTGAGTAAGGAAAGGAGGGAAGATGGGTGGAAGGGGGGATTAAGAAAATCATATATATATATATATATATATATATATATATATATATATATATATATATATATATATATCAGGACAAGTAGGGTCCAAAAGTTCCAGAGCTTTGTCAAGTACATACTGTATGTGAAATACCTGAGGTGTGCTTGAATCAGCCTATGTACAATGGACAGCGTGTGTGTGTGTGTGTGTGTGTGTGTGTTTGTGTGGCTCATTTTCCACAGGCATTAGTGTCCCTCATGTCCACAAGGCTGAAACCCTGGCTAGGTCTAGAACCCTAATTAGAGACAATAAGCGTGGATATCTGCAGCTTTATCTCTCTCTCTCTCTCTCTCTCTCTCTCTCTCTCTCTCTCTCTCTCTCTCTCTGTCTGTCTCTCTCTCTCTCTCGCTCTCTCGCTCTCTCGCTCTCTCTCTCGCTCTCTCTCTGTCTCACTCACTCATTCAGTCTCTATCTCTCTTTCTTATTTGCTCTTCATCTCTTTCTCTCTCTCTCACTGCCCTGCACCTAGCCTGAAGACCTTGCTGTCGACTCAGAGAAAGGTAGCCTCTCTCCGCACTCCTCAAATCCCTTCTGAAAGAGCGCTTCTAAGATTCAGTGCTCTGCGGGCATATGATCTGCCTCAAGCGTGGCCTCACACACACTCACACATGCACACACACACTTTATGCACGCACACACACACACATGCTCATACACACACAAATGTGCACACACACACACTCAAGGGGCTATTTATAACAGCGTTTTGTACTTGTCTGGTCACCTCATGGCCACATCAAGGTGAAGTCTCATTGTGTGGCCTTTAACTATTTGCACAATGTTACAACACTGTATATATATATATATATATAATATGACATTTGAAATGTCTTTATTCTTTTGGAACTTCTGAGTGTAATGTTTACTGTCTTATTGTTTATTTCACCTTTGTTTACTATCTACTTTACTTGCTTTGGCAATGTTAACATACGTTTCCCATGCCAATAAAGCCCTTAAATTTAATTGAGAGAGAGAGAGAGAGAGAGAGAGAGAGAGAGAGAGAGAGAGAGAGAGAGAGAGAGAGAGAGAGAGAGAGAGAGAGAGAGAGAGAGAGAGAGAGAGAGAGAGAGAGAGAGAGAGAGAGAGAGAGAGAGAGAGAGAGAGAAAAACATATCCAGAGAAAGAGAGAGAGAGAAGCACAACTCCAGTCCTCTAGTTTTTTCTTGCCCTCACACTAGAGATGCGTTACAGCCCTCCAATGACTGGAGGACTGCTAAAGTGCTTTAAACAATATTAAAACACCCCCTAAGGTCGATGTCCACGCCCCCACTGAAATATAGTTAGCATAATAAAAGAATCCCCATAAAAATCTCAATCCTTCGAAAGGTGACAAGGCTAGAGCGGTGTTTGTCAGACCATGAGACATCCCGAAAAATCAGTCTTCTCACAAAATTGTCTGTAGCATCCGTACAGTTTGGCCACAAGCGTCTTAGGACTCATCTGAAGTTGGTACAGCCGATCTGCCAACTTCTATCTGTAGCGTCCGAACAGTTTGGGCTACACACTACACACCCCTTTGTGCAAAGGTGAGACTCTCACGAACACGTACATGTCAGTTGTTTTGCTCTAGGACTCCCACAGGCCTCACAAGTCTCGTCTGAAGGTCCCCTGGTACCAGTTGAAAAAATGAATGGAAGTACAGTACATCACTGGGGCCGGACTCTCTGCCATCCAGGACCTCTATACCAGGCGGTGTCAGAGGAAGGCCCTAAAAATTGTCAAATACTCCAGCCATCCAAGTCATAGACTGTTCTCTCTGCTACCGCACGGCAAGCGGTACCGGAGCGCCAAGTCTGGTACTAAAAGGCTCCTGAACAGCTTCTACCCCCATCCATAAGACTGCTGAACAGTTAATCAAATGGCACGTCGACATATCTCCCACAAGGTCAAGAAACGGGACCCGAACCAGCAACATATCAACCACCGGCCCAAACTCCCAACCGCCAGGCCACCAACCCTCCAAGATCCCCCCCCACAGTTCCCAGAGAGATGCCCCTCAACCATCCAAGACCCCTCCCCCCAGAGTCCCCACCCCCCCGAGAAAAAAATAATAATAATAAAATAAAATAAAATAATTCTATTCATGGTTGAAGGATTCCGGATTTCTTGCTTATTCCCTCCTGACTCCAGGATACTTCCAAACGGAATTTCGGAAAAACCTGTGAATTTTGGGAAAGTTTTCAGAATTTTGCAACGCTATGTGTATTGATTACTGTACAATAGGATCATGTACAGTGAAGTTCACTGAAAGATGGAAAAGGACAAGGGGCACAAACAATACACACACACAACCACACCCTGTTTCTCCACTCAGGGTCTGTCATAACTCAGTGGGCTCAGTGGCGTAGGGTGAGTAATGGTCGTGTCACCGCAGGTACGGGAAACGTACAGTATGTGTTAACCCCCCATACACACACACACATCTCACACACACACCTCACACCTCACGCACACACTCACCATCAACATGCATTTATTTATAAAACACCCCCTCATTCCAAATCAGTGGTGTCCAGAATAACAGTGGCTGTGTAAATGGCAAAATGATTTATAGGAACATTCCCAAAATAAAGTCCTATGCCATGGGGACAGGAGTAATCATTCAGAGGAAGGAGAACACACACACATGCATCTCTCTCTCTCTCTCTCTCTCTCTCTCTCTCTCTCTCTCTCTCTCTCTCTCTCTCTCTCTCTCTCTCTCTCTCTCTCCTTCCATTCGCTTTCTCTGTCCCTGTTCCTCACTTTCTTTCCCTCTCTCTCTCTCTGGGGTGTACCCTATCCCCCAGCTCTGTGTGTGGTGCACTATAAAGTCACTACATTACTGTGTGTTCCCAGGGCAACTTTATAGCATGTTCAGAGGCTGCTAATCTTTAAATGTAGGAACTGTTAGCATCTGTTCAGCCTTTATGAGTCCCTGCTTACTGCACAGAGAACACACATGCGCACACACGCACACACACACACACACACACACACACACACACACACACACACACACACACACACACACACACACACACACACACACACACACACACACACACAGACACAGGTTTATGAGTCCCTGGTCAGCCTGTACAGAATGCAGGAGGCTACACTATAGTCCTCTTTAATGGTGTAGTTAACATGAACAGCAGAATATGGGGATAAACTCTACCCAGCAGCCACACCCAGTGTGTTTGTGTGACTTAGTGTCATCCACCATACTTTCATTCCCTCAACCACCTGGCAGGGGAAATCTGGCTGTCCATTTGGCGGGGGGTCATCACCATGAGAGACACCTGGCACGGGCCGGGTTAGTGTCAGGAGGGGTGTGCGCGCGTGTGTGTGTATATTTGTGTGTGGCTGAGATCATGGGACATAATCACGTAAATCACAAATACACACACACACTCGCTCTCTCTTCCCAGTTATGGGAATAGGCTTTATGTGAGTTGATGGCCTGTGTTCGGTTGACAATATTGTCATAGAAATTAGAACAGTAAAACACTATAGTGCCTTTGTTGCCATTCTCCAAATGGTACTGTGGCCGAGCCAAACACACACCAGAGTCTATGTAGTCTTTCATGTACTCCTTCTATGTCCTCCTTTCCTGAGAATATAGAACAAAGCTATGTTTCTCTGCTGTAGGTGTGTGCATTCGCACATTTGTGTGTGTGTCCGTGTGTGCATGTGTGTGTGTGACTATATCATAGTAAACTGGCCTAATTCCCTCTCAGTCCCAGAAGGCCTTGGCCATATGGCCTGACACATATCCCACAAACCACTGGGGCAGCTGGGACGGCTGACTGTGACACCAGTGCTCTGGTGGCAGTCAGTGGAGTGGGGGTATGGTGGTGTCTGGTGTCTGGTGTCTGGTGGCTGGGGTGTGGATGCCTGCACTGTGGGGGTGGGAACAGCGGTGGTATTAGTGGCATCTGTCGTGCTGGAGGGAGACAGGGGGAGACGGGGCGAGTCTGAGCCCAGCATGGGGAGCTCTCGTCTGGGATGGGGAGGGCGACTCAGTCGGTTGAGGTGAATGGGCCTGAGAGCAGTAGCAGCTGTGACATGGACAGTATTGGTGGGAGTTGGGGGAGGCGGGGGGAGGAGGAGGGAGACAGGGGGAGACAGGGTCCAGCTTGGTGAGCTCTGGTCTGGGATGGGCTGCTCAGTGGGGTGTCTATGTGCTGCCAGGCTCCAGCATCACACCTCTCTGTGTGTGTGTGTGTGTGTGTGTATGTGTGTGTGTGCGTGTGTGTGTGTGTGTGTTGCTGTCTGTGATTAATGAAGATGTGTCACAGCTGTAATCTTCTCTAATATGCACCAGTGGAAGAGTCCTACTGTCACTTCTGAACCTGTACTGTGTGTGCACATGGAGTTGTGAAATTGTGGGCTAAGTAAGAGTGTGAGTTTGTGTGTGTGTGTGTATGTATGCTCGCGCGCACGTCTGGTATGTGTCTGTGTGTATGTGCGGGTTAATCTCAGCCTTATAAACAGGGCCCAGATGTTGACAGTGAAATGGCTCTTTAATTAGCATACAAACGGCTGGAGTTGAGTGGCTCGTTTAAATCCAGGCAGAAGGAAGTGTAGTCAAGCAGCAGAAGATTACAGCCAAATGAACAATATTTCTCCACCACTGTTTACCACTCATTAACATGGAAAAGCCTTTCATTTCCTCAGCTTCGCCGTAAATATCCCTCTCCACCGAGCACACACATAAACAGACACAGATACACACACAGGCACGCACACACACACGCACAAACACACACACACAAATCTTGCTGTTGTGCTCTGTGTGTACAGTGGACCAAATCAGTGTGTGTGTGTGTGTGTGTCCAAGTGTCTTTGTATCCAAGTGTCTGTGTGCATATATGTACATGTGTGTGTCCACCAGTCCAGTAGATAGCTTCATCCCAGCTCCCAGCAGCACATCAGAGAGTAGCAGCATTAAACAGAGAGGTGGAGGAGATATCCAGGCAGGATTAGAGATAGCTCTTCCAGCCCAGCCCAGATCTATAGACAACTAACACACAATCAATGGCTGCTCAGCCCAGGCTTTAGCTAAAGGATCGCTAATCACTAATGAAGTAAACAAACCAACGGGGCTTTCATTTGGACAACACTGACGTCTCAACCATTATGAGGTTAATTAGCAGTTTCCTATGTTTATAACTATAAACAGTTTGTTAGGCTTTTAACTTCACAGTTCTTTTAGGTTTTTGTTTTCACACAGTTTCTTCAACTACAAAGTAAGTTGACATTTTTTAAAAGCTTTTAACCACAAAATGATTACATTTTTTGGAACCACAGTTTAGGAAGGAAGAACGTGTGATGTTTCTTAAATAAAGAAACGATATAGAAAATAAATGATTATATTGTTAATAATTATTATATTGACCTTAATTACAATGTAATAATGCTAATAATTCTAACAAGGACTATAGTTATGATAATGACACTAATGATGAATGGTCTGTGTGAGAAGGTGTGATGTGTATATTGAGTGTGAAAGTGTGTATGTTTGTGTGTGTAAGTGTGTGTATGAGTGGTCAGTGGTGGAGAAGTCGTACCTGGCATTTTATCCACACCAGCCCACCTCACTGCTCGCACTGCCAACTGTGTATTTATGCTTTAAGACATAAACGTTATTAAAGCCAAGTTAACAACTTAGGCTATATTTAAGCAATAAGGTCCGAGGAGGTGTGGTATATAGCCAATATACCACGGCTAAGGGCTGTTCTTAAGCACGACACAACGCAGAGTGCCTGGATACAGCCCTTAGCCGTGGTATATTGACCATATACCACAAACCCCTGAGGTGCGTTATTGCTATTATAAACTGCTTACCAATGTAATTACAGCAGTAAAAATAAATGTTTTGTCATTTTACCTAGCCGGTGGGGATTGCGGTGGGTTACGCCCACCCAGGTAGTGGCAGTGCTGGCAACACTGGCTGCAGTAACCCATGGGGAGGGGGTCACACTCGGACAATCAGAGAGGGGGTTTATCATTGTGGCCCAGGTGGCACAAAATAATCAAAGGTCTGACTGCATGGAGATGCTTGGGAAAATGGTTAAAACAGGGGATCAGAGTGTTTGTGTCTCAGGTGAAGAGGGTGGATGTGATCTCCATCACCTAGGATTTGACATAGATTAAGTAGATTAATCAAATCTCACATTGTTATCAATTTCTGCTCAATCTGCATGCTTTCTCAATCAGCTTTAACTGTATGTGCACTCGTAAATCAAGTTATTTCTCGAGTTGGGCTCTGGGATATAACAGCCGTTGAGTATCTGATTTTATGGTGGATTGTGGAGGAGGTGGGTTGAGTGTGTTGGAGTATGTGAGTATGTGCGTGTGTGCTTGTCTGGCATCTGTTGTGGGGGGGTGGGGATGTTGGGGGGTATGGGATGGACCACGGGAATTATTTGCTCGCATAATAATTGCTTGTCAATGAATTAAATGTAATACAATGGCAATCCGGGTTATGTGTTAGAATCCTACGCGTGAACTGCCGACATTATTACGCATATTAATTGATAATGATGGAAAATAGGTTATGCATAATTTTTTAAAAATAGTTATATAGATATATATAGAGGTGAAAGCATTGGAAATGCTTTTGGTGGTTAATCTGCTTCTGTTTTGTGGGTGGCACTGTGTGCTGTTTTCGATGGATGGGTCCTGGCCTCTCGGGGCCTTAGGGATCCGGAGGGACGTAGGTGGGATGCTGATCACTGGGATGACGGCTCAACTTGGGATGGGGAGGGGCTTTAGCGGGGGAATTAGTGGAGAACAATTGAAGGGTTACTCCGTAGCAATGCAAATATCACGGTACAGCTATATGGACACTCAATCATTACGGTATTTTTTATTGGTAAATTTACAAACATATATAATGATAAATAGACTTGAAACTTGTATCTCATTATGGTGTATGGTGAAATAAGTATAGCCAGTTATAATTGTAATGGCTTAGCTGATAATAACAAAAGAAGAACAATATTTACATGGCTCAAAGAGAAGGAATATAATATCTATTGTATACAGGAAACTCATTCAACAATTCGAGATGAAGTAGCGTGGAAAAAAGAATGGGGGGGGAATATACTTCTCCCATGGGCAAAGAAATTCAAAAGGGGTGATGATATTAATTAATAGTAATTTCGATCCAAATGTGCAAATTGTCAAAATATATACGCAAGGGAGATGGATTATTTTAAACATGTTATTGGACCATAAACAGATACGGCTCATTAACCTTTACGGACCAAATAATGATGATCCACAATTCTTTGACAATATATATAATGAATTATCAAGCCTGCAAGCAATTCAAGACAATATTATTATGGTGGGGGATTATAATATTGTTTTAAATAGCTCAATGGACCGTAAAGGAAATCACACCACAAACAATCACCCACATGCTCTTAAGGAAATTGTGAATGTCATGGATACATTAGAACTAGTAGATATATGGAGGCTTAAACATACTGATCTAGTGAGATATACATGGCGGAGACTGAATCAAGCTAGTCGTCTTGACTTCTTTCTTATCTCATTCTCGTTGGCACCAAAAGTAAAAAAAAAGTGTTGATAGGGGACAGAATGCAGTCGGACCATCATATAATAGGCATATACATTACTCTTACTGAATTTCCACGTGGGCGAGGATATTGGAAATTTAATCAAAGCCTATTGGATGATAATTTATTCATAATTGGAACAAAGGAATTTATAACTGACTTTTTCCAACATAACATAGGTACAGCGAATCCCCTTATTGTATGGGACACCTTTAAATGTGCCTTTAGAGGCCATGCAATTCAGTACTCATCTCGAAAACAAAAGCAATTTAGGTCAAAAGAGTTTATACTAAGAAAGGAAATAGAAAGTCTAACAGAACAGATAGATGGCAATAAAAACTGTAACATAGAGGCTCAGAATAAATTAGAGGAAAAACTAAAAGAAATGGAGAAACTTATTCAAGAAAGATCAAGTGTAATATATTATAAAAATAAAGCAAACTGGATGGAATATGTGGAAAAATGCACAAAATTCTTTTTTAATCTTCAACATAGGAATGCTACCAAAAAGAACTTAATGAAACTGGTTACAATTGACGGAGTCATCCATAATTCGCCAAATGATATTTTGAAGGAAGAAACAAAGTACTTTAAGCATACGTTTTCTTTTCAATCTCCTCTAACTGAAGCTAATTGTAGAGATTTTTTTTTCTATTGATAATGTCAAATTAACAGCCACACAGAAAGACTCATGTGAAGGTGAAATTACAGAGGAGGAACTTCTGGATGCAATTAAAGACTTTAAGTCTGGGAAAACTCCAGGGTTGGATGGCATACCAGTCGAGGTATACCAAACCTTTTTTGATATACTAAGAGGACCGTTATTAGCATGTTTTAACCACTCCTATGTAAATGGTAGATTATCTGACACTCAAGAAGAAGGTCTGATCTCATTATTACTGAAACAGGATACAAGTGGAAAATATAAAGATCCAGTCCATTTACAAAATTGGAGGCCCCTTACACTTCAGTGTTGTGATGCAAAAATCCTAGCAAAATGTACAGCGCATAGAATTAAAAATGTATTGTCGGATATTATTCATTCTAATCAGACAGGTTTTTTACATGGAAGATACATTGGAGATAATATAAGGCAAGTATTGGAAACAATAGAACACTATGGAAAATATGGGAAACCAGGCCTGCTATTCATAGCAGACTTCGAAAAAGGCATTTGATAAAGTTTGACTGGGGTTTATATATAAATGCCTGGAGCATTTCAATTTTGGAGAATCTCTTATAAAATGGGTCAAAATCATGTATAGTAACCCTAGGTGTAAAATAGTAAATAATGGCTATTTCTCAGAAAGTTTTAAACTGTCAAGAGGAGTGAAACAAGGTTGTCCACTATCGGCATATCTATTTATTGTGGCCATCGAGATGTTAGCTATTAAAATCAGATCCAATAATAATATCAGAGGATTAGAAATACAGGGCTTAAAAACAAAGGTGTCATGGTACGCTGATGATTCATGTTTTCTTTTAAATCCACAACTAGAATCCCTCCACAGCCTCATAGAGGATCTAGATACATTTTCTAACCTCTCTGGATTACAACCAAATTATGACAAATGTACTATATTACGTATTGGATCATTAAAAAATAAAAAAATTACATTACCATGTAGTTTACCAATAAAATGGTCTGATGGTGATGTGGATATACTCTGAATACATATCCCAAAGGAAATAAATGATCTCACTTCAATAAATGTTTTAATAGAAAGTTAGCAAAAATAGATAAGATCTTACTACCATGGAAAGGAAAAATACCTGTCAATTTGTGGAAAAATCACCCTGATTAACTCTTTAGTATTATCCCAGTTTACCTATTTGCTTATGGTCTTGCTTACGCCTAGCGAACAGTTTTTTAAATTATATGAGAAAAAATATTCAATTTTATTTGGAACGGCAAGCCAGACAAAATTAAAAGGGCATATTTATATAATGGATATGAATTCGGAGGACAGAAATTATTAAATATTAAAGCATTAGACCTATCACTAAAAGCTTCAGTCATACAAAAGTTATACTTAAATCCGAACTGGTTCTAAAGCAAATTAGTAAGATTGTCTCACCCAATGTTCAAGAAAGGCCTTTTACCCTTTATTCAGATTACAACAACTCATTTGCAGTTATTTGAAAAGGAAATCATCTCCCAAATATCACTATTTTTAAAACAAGCCATAGAAAGTTGGTTGTAATTTCAATTTAATCCTCCAGAAACGACAGAACAAATAATGCAACAAATATTGTGGTTAAATTAAAATATACTAATTGACAAAAAACCTTTATTTTTTGACAGAATGTTTAAAAAAGGTATAATCTTCGTAAATGATATCATCGGTAGGACTGGTGGAGTTATGTCGCACATGCAGCTAACAAAAACATATGGAAATGTCTGCTTTACCCAAAATTACAACCAAATAATTGCAGCCTTACCGCAAAAGTGGAAGAGTGGAAGGGGGAGAAAGTAAGGAACTTGTCTGTCGGCCTTGCATTAAAGAACATAATTGGTTAAGGAAAACTGTGATGAATAAAAAAGTATATCAGTTTCACTTAAGGACCAAAGGTTTGACAGCCATCCCATATAGATTGCAAAATAGTTGGGAAGAGATCTTTGACATATCGATCCCATGGCATAGTGTTTATGAACTGACACGCAAAACGACACCGGATTCAAAAATTAGAATCTTTCAATTTAAATTATTATATAAAATTATTGCTACCAATAGAATGTTATTTATATGGGGGATACAATCTTCCCAGCTCTGCAGATGTTGTTGTGAAGAGACAGAATCATTAGATCATTTGTTTTGGTTCTGTCCATTTGTAGCTTGTTTTTGGACACAGGTCCAGGAATGGCTAAAGAATTGCAATATTGACCTGGAGCTAACCTTGCAGATAGCATTATTGGGTGATCTGAAAAGTCATAGTCAATCGATCAATAATATAATAATACTTTCAGCAAAAATGTTTATTTTTAATTCACAATCTGTAGAAGCAATGAGAATAGAAAGGTTCAGAACTTTTGTAAAACATCACAGTATGGTTGAAATATATATGGCAAATATAAATCCTATATGGATGGTGTTAAGAGATAGATGGGAGGTATTGAATAGAGTTGAAGGATGGGACTAATAACAAATAACAACAAATAATAACAAAGATAGCTAATAATGTAAGCATACTGTGTCCATAATAAGTATATAGGTTGTATGTTGGGAGCTTTTGGGAAAGAGCACAGTTAGAAAGATATGGCATATAGAAGCAAACCGGATGGACATCATGAAAATGATCGGAGAGGTTGAGAGTAGAAGAAGTTCAGGAGCAAAATATATATATATATATATATATATATATATATATATATATATATATATATATATATATATAATAGAATTATTGTAAAATTAACTGTGTCCATAAGGTGTAGATAGTAAGTATAGACCGGAAGTAGAGGCCTGGGCATTGTTGTTCACTAATTTACTC
>NC_059220.1:33666087-33668587 GCF_020615455.1 Coregonus clupeaformis
AAGGTTTTGAAAATAAATGCTGGTATTGTGAAGCTAGCAACACTGGTGAGAGGACACTGTAGCACATGGCCAATATGGCTGCCCTGTCATTACTAGCTAAGCGCAGTCCTGCTAATTGCAAATTCGCTCCTGATTCTCATTAATAAATAATTTATGCACACAAGTGTCAGCTGTGTAAAGCATTACATGGCTTGGCCTGTCGTTAATGGAGCTGCTAATTCATTGGCTGAGACAGGAGGAGGGGAGAGGAGGGAAGGGGAGAGACAAAGCAGCTGACGCTGATACAGTTGTATACTGTTTAGAATTAGAATAATTTAATTCCAAAATGTGCTACGTAAGCATTAACCATTAGCATAGATTTGTTCATTTGAAATTCATCATATAAGATCCAAACAACTTTGAGTGTATACAGTGGCTTGCGAAAGTATTCACCACCCTTGGCATTTTTCCTATTTTGTTGCCTTATAATCTGGAATTAAAATTGATTTTTTGGGGGTTTGTATCATTTGATTTACACAACATGCCTACCACTTTGAAGATGCAAAATATTTTTTATTGTGAAACAAACAAGAAATAAGACAAAAAAACAGAAAACTTGAGCGTGCATAACTATTCACCCCCCCAAAGTCAATACTTTGTAGAGCCACCTTTTGCAGCAATTACAGCTGTAAGTCTCTTGGGGTATGTCTCTATAAGCTTGGCACATCTAGCCACTGGGATTTCTGCCCATTGTTCAAGGCAAAACTGCTCCAGCTCCTTCAAGTTGGAGGGGTTCCGCTGGTGTACAGCAATCTTTAAGTCATACCACAGATTCTCAATTGGATTGAGGTCTGGGCTTTGACTAGGCCATTCCAAGACATTTAAATGTTTCCCCTTCAACCACTTGAGTGTTGCTTTAGCAGTATGCTTAGGGTCATTGTCCTGCTGGAAGGTGAACCTCCGTCCCAGTCTCAAATCTCTGGAAGACTGAAACAG
The DNA here is from genome assembly GCF_020615455.1 of Coregonus clupeaformis. Lineage (NCBI taxonomy): Eukaryota > Metazoa > Chordata > Actinopteri > Salmoniformes > Salmonidae > Coregonus > Coregonus clupeaformis. The sequence goes on from NC_059220.1 coordinate 33,667,063, forward strand.
GTTTCCCTCAAGAATTTCCCTGTATTTAGCCCATCCATCATTCCTTCAATTCTGACCAGTTTCCCGGTGCCTGCACACATCCCCACAGCATGATGCTGCCACCACCATGCTTCACTGTGGGGATGGTGTTCTCGGGGTGATGAGAGGGGTTGGGTTTGCGGCAGACATAGTCTCATTTGACCAGAGTACCTTCTTCCATATGTTTGGGGAGTCTCCCACATGCCTTTTGGCGAACACCAAACGTGTTTGCTTATTTTTTTCTTTAAGCAATGGCTTTTTCTGGCCACTCTTCCGTAAAGCCCAGCTCTGTGGAGTGTATGGCTTAAAGTGGTCCTATGGACAGATACTCCAATCTCCGCTGTGTAGCTTTGCAGCTCCTTCAGGGTTATCTTTGGTCTCTTTGTTGCCTCTCTGATTAAAGCCATCCTTGCCTGGTCCGTGAGTTTTGGTGGGTGGCCCTCTCTTGGCAGGTTTGTTGTGGTGCCATATTCTTTCAAATAATGGATTAAATGGTGCTCCAGGGGATGTTCAAAGTGTCGTATATTTTTTTATAACCCAACCCTGATCTGTACTTCTCCACAACTCTGTCCCTGATCTGTTTGGAGAGCTCCTTGTTCTTTATGGTGCCGCTTGCTTGGTGGTGCCCCTTGCTTAGTGGTGTTGCAGACTCTGGGTGTCATGCCCTGACCTTAGATATCCCTTTTATTCTCTATTTGGTTAGGTCAGGGTGTGATTTGGGGGGGGCATTCTAGTTTTTCTATTTCTTTGTTGGACGGGTATGGTTCCCAATCAGAGGCAGCTGTCTATCGTTGTCTCTGATTGGGGATCATACCTAGGCAGCCTTTTTCCCACCTTAGTTTGTGGGATCTTGTTTTTGTATGGTTGCTTTGTAGCCTGCAGAACTTTACGTTCGTGTGTATTTTGTTGTTTTGTCTGTGTTTCATTTAATCAATTAATATGTTCGCCTACCACGCTGCACCTTGGTCCGAGCCTTCAATCAACGAACGTGACACTGGGGCCTTTCAGAACAGGTGTATTTATACTGAGATCATGTGACAGATCATGTGACACTTAGATTGCACACAGGTGGACTTTATTTAACTAATTATGTGACTTCTGAAGGTAATTGGTTGCACCAGATCTTATTTAGGGGCTTCATAGCAAAGGGGGTGAATACATATGCACGCACCACTTTTCCGTTATTTATTTTTTAGAATTTTTTGAAATAAGTTATTTTTTTCATTTCACTTCACCAATTTTGACTATTTTGTGTATGTCAATTACATGAAATCCAAATAAAAATCCATCTAAATTACAGGTTGTAATGCAATAAAATAGGAAAAACACCAAGGGGGATGAATACTTTTGCAAGGTACTGTATGTTTGCATCTAATCAGGATGTAATCAAATCAATTATATTCAGATTCTTCTGTTCTCTCTCATAGCAACTGAAGCCTTAAGTTTGGTCTTCATGTATCCAGACTGTACTTTCACTAATGTTTATCTACACATTAATGTGTTGAGT
>NC_059220.1:33673587-33696087 GCF_020615455.1 Coregonus clupeaformis
TCGCGCTTACACTTTCAACATTTTGAAATGTATTATTGTCTGCCAACACTCTCTCTTGAATTTCTCTGAGTTTTATGGCACTGTTGCTAATGACCATGTCAACAATTACAGCTTCCTGCTGAGCAGAGAAAATCCTACCTCTCCCCCCTCCATTTGGTAACCGTTGGGTCCTTAAACAGAAATAAAATTACACACAAGTGGTTTGGAGAGCTTTTGCTTGATTTACTACTCTACAGTAATATTCAGTACAGTTAGATGCCCATGCAGAATGCATATCTTACCTGTTAGTTTGCTGGAAGATTCTTATAATAGATGGCACAGTTGAGCATTGCAAATTTGGCTGCACTCTGAGACCAGCATCTCTCATTGATAGACCATGATTGACAACATGATCAATGATTGTAGCCCTTATCTCATCTGACACTACAACTCTGGGTCTTCCCCTCAGTCGTCTTCCATGACAGATACGTAATCCTCTGCCTCTCCCGGCAACTCTTCCACCTCTGTAAGCCACTACACGATCTCTGGATGGGTCCATGTTTATGTAAAATATATTCCAAAGATGTCCCCTTTTGTAGAGATGGTAATGACATAAAAATGGAATACACCTGGGTAGGTCTTCAGTTACGTAATGTAGAATGAAAATCAGCTGTGAATAATTAAGAGTTATTATTTCTATTTTGCTTTTACTGTAGCAATGTAAAAAATTGCAGTCTAATTCAATTTTCAGTAGCTTTTGAACTTGAGTTCAACAGTTTTGATAAGGGTATCTTAACATTTGCAAAATGGTCTGTAGATACATAGTGTTTTGTTGGTAAATGTGTTTTTGTGAGACAAGTATTTATGTAATTTGAAAGATGCTGTCATTGAATGTATTTTGTGTCAAAGCAATGACAAATGATCAACAGGTCTCCACATAGTGTTGTTGTGATAACTGTATTTAGAGTTTTACACATGTATCCGCAGTATTGAACAATGCTTGTTAGCAATGAAAAAAACTGTATTTTATTTGCCAAATTCAAAACACAATACAATTACAAATGTGGATACAATGCATTAAAAAAAACATTGTTGAGGATAACACAATACTTTTTTTTTGTATTTCCATTGTGATCCTCTTCAAACATTAAACATGTTACACATTCCCAGCTAAAGGCTGAATTGCTGTAAACATCACATGGTCAATATAATTCAACAACTGTGTAAAGACCAAAACATTACACATCCTACAGATGACATGGTTGCTCTCCTTGGGAATAGCTTGCAGAACTAGATACACAGATCATGACACACCTCACCCATTTACTTCTTCACCTAACCCACGCACACAAACACACATGCAGCCTCTCTCCACCCCATCTCTTCTCTTCCTCTCTCCACCCCATCTCTTCTCTTCATCTCTCCACCCCATCTCTTCTCTTCCTCTCTCCACCCCATCTCTTCTCTTCCTCTCTCCACCCCATCTCTTCTCTTCCTCTCTCCACCCCATCTCTTCTCTTCCTCTCCCCACCCCATCTCTTCTCTTCCTCTCTCCACCCCATCTCTTCTCTTCATCTCTCCACCCCATCTCTTCTCTTCCTCTCTCCACCCCATCTCTTCTCTTCCTCTCTCCACCCCATCTCTTCTCTTCATCTCTCCACCCCATCTCTTCTCTTCCTCTCTCCACCCCATCTCTTCTCTTCCTCTCTCCACCCCATCTCTTCTCTTCTCTTCATCTCTCCACCCCATCTCTTCTCTTCCTCTCTCCACCCCATCTCTTATCTTCCTCTCTCCACCCCATCTCTTCTCTTCCTCTCTCCACCCCATCTCTTCTCTTCCTCTTTCCTCATCATGTCTTCTCTGCCTCTCCCTCCATCCACTCATAACTTCATCCATCTGCTGCTTCAACCACTGTTCTCTCCATCTCCTCTCTTTTGTTCACCCCTTTACCCCTCTGTCCCTCAGCCTCAGAGTAGTTTCGCCCCTGCCACTCTGTGTCTGTTTGTATTGACTTCATGTCCCAGCCCATGTCTCCCAGTGTTCTCCACATGTAGTATAAGTACCTCTGCTCTTCTCCTTGACCGAGCCTGTCTGAACCAAACTTTACAGCATCCTGCTGTGACTTTGTTCAAGGAGTATGTTTGGTCACATCGTGTGTCAGAAAAGAGGCTTGCTCTCTTTGTGTTTTCCAGCACACATCCCCTGTCTGTGGGGGAGGGGAGGGATGAGGGGGGTCAGACAACTCTTTACCCTCCCAGTTGTTGGCCAGTTAAACCGTTCCACAGGTGAAGCAGAGGGCCAGCCTACCTTCCTGCCTGCCTGTCTTCTTCAGGCTTGGGGGCCGAAGGCGGGCAGAGGATTGTCCTTGTCTGGGCACGTCTCTGAGGCCACGGTCGGGCACAGCCCCTCTCCTCCTCCCTGGTTCCCTCTCTCCTTTCCTCCACCTCTTTTCCTCCTCTCCGCTTTTCTGTCTCACCTGGGCGTCCGAGAACCTCCGGCCAGAGGGGATTAAGGTGAGGGAATCTCTAACACACACAAACACACATGCACGTAGGAATGCATACACATACACATAGGAATTCACACACACACACACACACACACACACACACACACACACACACACACACACACACACACCCTCCTGCTTTCTCACACCAGGCCCTCTAATCACAAGGTGTAAAGGGAACCCGTCGACTTTGGACCACGCGCATTACATTTAATACGGCCCCCACACGGAACCAATTCACAACCCACACACACTCTCACACTCCATATGCCAGATGGGAGACACACGCACTGTCATACTCTGTATGCTGGGATGGGGAGACACCAGGCAGAGAGCGAGAGAAGGGGAGAGAGAGATCTTTTCTTTTACACTTTCTCGTGTAATATCAACTCAAGAGACTCTACAACAATGTTCATATTTATTACAATTCTAGTGCAATGAGGTAATCTACATATCTGGATTGTTCACAGCAATGATTTGATGTGACCATAGAATATTGGTGTGATTGCGTGCGACACAATAATAATATTTTAAAATCCACTGAAATATCATGCAACTTATTCTAGCTTAGCTTCAGTCCTCTAAAGATTTGCATTGTTGGCCGTCTAACAACCACGTTACCCTCCAAGATACTACGGCTCTACTTTACCTCTCCATATCACTCTCAACAGAGGTAAACAAACAGTCCAGGCGGATTTAGACGTTCACAACAAGACACGTTTCTGCCGCGACAACACAAAAGTCATGTTCCAATTGAAACTGAAGAGGTTTTCAGCCAAGGCACAGTCGGTATAATTATTTCAAACATGGGAAAGCAAATCACTTTAGGACGTGGATTTACATCTCATTAAGGCCATACAAAGACAGGATTACCCAAACAGACAGGGAACCTACTCCTCATCTCCTACGGATGAACGGAACCAGATACATGTGCTCGGTTGTGAGAGACAAAGGCGTTGTGGCAAAAATATAAAAGCAACTATCAATCATATTTGTTAAATGTAGCTTATATATATGAGAATATATAAATCAGTGTAATAATGGATAATAATGAAATAGAATAGCCATGTTTTGGACAGGTTGCTAACGTTGCTAATGTTAGCATGCTCACACTCAATATTATGCAATGATGTATATAAACCCTGGATTGCAGATGCTATGTATTGGCCAATGAGAGGCTTTGAAGCCACCGGTCGGCCATATTGGCACTCCCCAGAAGAAGCAGTCTTCCATAGGAATTCTACAGTATTTGAATGTTTCAAGGACAAAATTACATGTATTTAACACTTTTTTCAGTTGTATTGTGAACAGTAACATTATAACTTTCAAAAATATATAATTTAAGGATTTTTTAAAAATGTATTTTATTTTAATTTGTGTATGTTTAGCTCGCATTCTATAATTTTAAAGTATGCACTAAGGTTTCTGTAATATAATAAATGTGGCAAAAACCAATGTAGATTAATAAATGCATTTCTGTAGCTTCCAAAATCTTTTTTACAACGTTGGGGGAGTGCTAAGATGGAAGCACCCCGTGTCAGTCATCTAGTGTATATACAGTACCAGTCAAAAGTTTGGACACACCTACTCATTCAAGGGTTTTTCATTATTTTTACTCTTTTCTACATTGTAGAGTAATAGTGAAGACATCAAAACTATGAAATAACAAATACGGAATCATGTAGTAACCAAAAAAGTGTTAAACAAATCCTCGTCCCCTGCCTCAGGTGGACCAGCCGCTACCCTCGGGCAGGTGGGTTTTCAAAATACTTTCAATATTATTCATTTCTATGCCCGTGCTATGCCTGGAAATGCCCTTTTCCTGAACAAAGGATCCCAATTTCTAACTCTCAAAAAAAGTGTAACGATATTAACTGAACAATTATCTTATGTAGTTTCTTGCAATAGCCCTCTGCGACTTTAAAGAATATTTCTCTCAAAACTGTGATTCCTAAAAGATGTGTCCGGAGATTTGGTATTTTATTTTGTATTATTTTTATTTCACCTTTATTTAACCAGGTAAGCCAGTTGAGAACAAGTTCTCATTTACAACTGTGACCTGGCCAAGATAAAGCAAAGCAATGCGATAAAAACAACACAGAGTTACATATGGGATAAACAAAAACGTACAGTCAATAACACAATAGAAAAATAGAAAATCTATATACAGTGTGTGCAAATGTAGTAAGTTATGGAGGTAAGGCAATAAATAGGCCATAGTGCAAAATAATTACAATTTAGTATTAACACTGCAGTGATAGATGTGCAGAAGATGATGTGCAAATAGAGATACTGGGGTGCAAATTAGCAAAATGAATAACAATATGGGGATGAGGTAGTTGGGTGGGCTAATTACAGATGGGCTGTGTACAGGTGCAGTGATCGGTAAGCTGCTCTGACAACTGATGCTTAAAGTTAGTGAGGAAGATAAGAGTCTCCAGCTTCAGAGATTTTTGCAGTTCGTTCCAGTCATTGGCAGCAGAGAACTGGAAGGAATGGTGGCCAAAGGAGGTGTTGGCTTTGGGGATGACCAGTGAGATATACCTGCTGGAGCGCATACTACGGGTGGGTGTTGCTATGGTGACCAATGAGCTAAGATAAGGTGGGGATTTGCCTAGCAGTGATTTATAGATGGCCTGGAGCCAGTGGGTTTGGCGAGAGGTGAATCTGCAAGTAAACTCTGCCAGTTGTCTAAAATCCTAAATTAATCAGGAATGAGCAGGGTCAGCTATACCATAAGGACCCCTTATTGTATGTAATGCAACAAGACCACTCCTGGTCTGTGAAGTTCTCTACTTTTGATAGATCTAAACAAACAGTTTTGGAATCAACATGGTCACAACCATAAACTGTCAACTCCATCTGCTTGATAGATGACGATAGAATATGAGATTAGCTATAAAACTGCATATTTTTCTCTCTGCCCCATTTATATTTTATTTTATTTACTGTATTTATTATTATTTTTAGGAGTTTGGGGGCCTTCCCCAGGAAGCTGTGCTATGCCACTGGTTGCCATTTGTTTTGTTTCCCTTGTATACTTAGCCATCTTTGAGTGTGTGTGTTCATGTGAGTGTTTGTGTGTGTGCATGAGTGCGTGCATGTGTGTGTGTGTGTGTGTGTGTGTGTGTGTGTTTGTGTGCAACAGCGTCTCTACTTCCTCAGGTGGCTGGAGAAATGTGGCATGCCCCCCCGGGTCCTCTCCAAATTCTACTGCAGCACCATCGAGGGTGTCCTGACTACTGAACTCTTGAACCGGGACTGACTGCCGGCACAACATTCTCTTGCACTGACTACTTGCACCTTACCACACATGCACACACGCTCACACATAGACTCAAACACACACAAACACACTCCCGCACAAACACACACACACATGCTCTACACACTCCATGACTGCTACTACTGGACTCATATTATACTACAATGTACATAATCTATTGCACATGTGTAAATACCTTTAATCATTTGAGTGCCTTGTATTATATTTCTGCTACATTTCTATCCTGTTTTTATTCATTGTGCTTTTATTTTTTTGTACTCTTTTATTCACTTAATTAATTTTTGCACGGAACTTGATAGACCCATGACTGCATGGAATTCTCTTCCCCGTCATGTAACTCAAGCGAGCACATGCATACGCACACACTCTAGCACACGCACTCTACCCACAAACACATTGTAATATCGTAGTATTGTACATTTAACGTTGTAAATTTGTAATAATAGAGTAATCATGTAATAAAGAGTTGTATTATGTATTGTTTTATTTTTTATGTAGGCTGTTGTTTTGTTGTATTGTAATTGTTTTAATCCTGTTTGGACTCCAGGAAGAGTAGCTGCTGCATTGGCAGTAATTGTGAACCTAATAAATACTAAATACAATGTTATTGCATTGTCGAGAGGTGAATCTGTAAGTAAGCATTTTGATGCACTGTGTACACCACATACAGTGTATCATGTGTATACTGTATGACTAATAAACAAACTTGATTTGACAACTTGTGTGTGTGTGTGGTGTGTGTGTGTGTGTGTGTGTGTGTGTGTGTGTGTGTGTGTGTGTGTGTGTGTGTGTGTGTGTGTGTGTGTGTGTGTGTGTGTGTGTGTGTGTGTGTGTGTGTGTGTGTGTGTGTGTGTGTGTGTGTGCGTGTGCGTGTGCGTGTGCGTGTGTGTGTGTGTGTGTGTGTGTGTGTGTGTGTGTGTGTGTGTGTGTGATGGAAGCAGTGAAGTGTCCTCAGATGAGTCTCCTGTGCCTCTGGCAGCTAAAAAGGTGTGGAGGCAGTGTCTAATTAGGTTAACTGAAGGAGGCTGTGGGAAAACAGTAACTATGACAAGGACATACAATGGAAATACATGTGACTGTAATTATAGCGTAGTAAATACATTAAAACAAGATAAAAAAGCAAAGGAAATCTACTGAACCAGTGTATCTTAATATTACACTATAAAGTAGCCTGCAAAATAACATTTCAGCTTGGTGTAGAAAGAGCCAAAATGTTTCATAAAATGTTTGCCAATGTTTTGGTTCATGGATCACAGGCCATTAAGGTTAGAAAGGTTAAAAATGCATTGTACTAAGCTGTCAAAAGCAAGACCTTTCCCATTTTCACACAATGATGTTAAGGCCAGGCTCAGCCAAAACTGAAAATAGACATGAATACCATGAATATGTCTCACTAGCTGATATTAGACCTGAGAGAGGGAGGGATGAGAGAGGGAGAGAGAGGAAGAGAGTGAGAGAGTGAGTGAATGAAAGAAATGCAGAAAGAGAGGGAGGGAGAGAGATGGAGAGTGTGAGAAAGAAAGAGAGAAAGAGAGAGAGAGAGAGAGAGAGAGAGAGAGAGAGAGGGAGATGAAAGAAAGAAAGAAAGAAAGAAAGAAAGAAAGAAAGAAAGAAAGAAAGAAAGAAAGAAAGAAAGAAAGAAAGAAAGAAAGAAAGAAAGAAAGAAAGAAAGAAAGAAAGAAAGAAAGAAAGAAAGAAAGAAAGAGACAGAGGGAGGAAGTTAATTTGGAGATTGTGGGCAATAATACGACCAGTCACCCACGACACACAGCGGCCGCGCACCCTGCCTGATGCACGGCATTGTGGGTAGGGAAGGACAGAACAGAGATAGGATTTGAAAGGCGTTCCGCTTGGGTACCCTGCTGATTTGCATTCAGCGATGGAGACGCAAGGACACACATGCATACACACATGGCTTCAGGGGGACTGGATGCGGTCAACACTCCTAATTAAGACAATCCTCTATTCCAAAATACCTGAGAGAGAGAGAGGCAGAAAGAGAGCGAGAGAGAGAGAGAGAGAGAGAGAGAGAGAGAGAGAGAGAGAGAGAGGAGAGATACAGTACATGGAACAGGCTGGCCCACTAAAACCTGGCTCTCCACATTACTTTTTGGGGATGTTATTTTTCGCTTTACGATTCCGATAATTATGATATTAGAAAGGAGAAAGCGATAAGTTCCTGATGCAATTGTTCCCCCGTCTCCCTTTTATTGCAGAGCATCAGAGAGAGAGAGGGACTTGTCAATTAGTAATTTTCCTTTCTTTTACAGCAGCATAAATTTAACGGGGAAATATGCGGGGAGAAATCCTTTTAGCGGGTGATTTATGGCCGTCTGATGGTAGAATCATAGATCACTGAGGCCACGGCAGACACTGATGGGCCGGATGAGGGCCACTAATGCCCACAGAACAAAATGTAACCAATCTGTGGAGGCCCTCAACCATGCAATAGGCCTGATAGAAACTCCCAAACTGTCTGCCTGTCACTGCTGACGACTGGGAGAGTGGGAGGGGGGAGGGAGGGAGGACGAGAGAGAGAGGGGGGTGACTGTGGAGGGAGGTTATAAATTTACCTGTTGTGAAAGGAGGGAGAGAGAGAGAGGAAGCCTAGGTGTATACTTGACTGCTTTGTCGTTCGCTCGCTCGCAGAGGGGACCCTAAATGTCAAGCTAAAAAATACATTAATAAAAGTGGTAAACAAATAAATAAATAAATAATAAAAAAAAATAACAAAGTGATGAGTGAGCGCATACACAAACACACACACACACACACACACACACACACACACGCACACACACCGGTGGAGCTTTAATCAGGGCTAGGCCAGTGAAGACAGTTACACATAGGTTTCTGTTAAAACAAAACCATATTATCTGACAGCAGCTACAGAGTACAAAATAGATTTTTATTTTAGGATGTGAAATCTCTCCTGAGCCTCGTATTAACACAAGGCCTCATCAGAGGTCACTTAGGAACAGGTGAGCAAAGGTATTATGGGAGGGACTTACAACCGGAAGTGACACGGCAATTAGAGTAACCAATCACAGTCAGAGGTTTGTTCACTGGGATTTTGAAGAACTATTCCTTCTATACAATGGTCAGTCATAGGTCTTAGGTGAAAAGGTGTGACACAGCCAATGCTGTTGAAAGCCTATTCATACACACCCTCACACACACTCTCACACACACGGTGAACACTTTAATCACCTTGATGTGTTCCATGGCTGTGGTCCACACACACACACATACTAGCGCTAGTGTCCTCCACACAATAGAAAACCTCAGCACACCTCAATGTATTTATCATAAAACATGAAAACCAAAGCAGCTTGACCTCTTCCTCTCCTCCTTCTCTTCTCTCCCTCCCTCCCTCTGTCCCCCAATGAAAGAGAGTAATTCTGGTTCCATTAAGGAGAATATGCAGTGCTTCACTTTGGGGAGAGAGGAGGGCAGGGGTTCACTCGTCTGCATTCAGAGTGAAAGTCTCTCGCTCCACTCGTTTAACAGCCGACCGCCACAATCACCCCTTAGGTAAGGTTAAACACCTGCCCCTATACCTATTTATGAGAGAGGGATGGAGGGAGGGAGTAAGGAAGAGAGGGAGCTAAATAGATTATGTTTCAAATAGCCAGGGTCTAGGCCATGTACATGAGGCTAGTATGATTAAGGAGAAAGAGGTGGAGGGGAGAGGTGGAGGGGAGAGGTGGGGAGAGGGAAAGGAGGTAGGAAAAGGATTGGAGAGGAGGGAGAGAGAGAGAAAGAAAGAAAAGAGTGATGAGAAAGGAGGGAGGGAAAAAAGGAGGGAGAGAGTGGAGGTAGAGGAGTATATAACCTGTGTTGCTGTGTCTCCAGTCTACTGGAAGAGGTCAACAGTGAGTTGAAATCTATCCACCGTCAGAGAAGAAAAAAACACTGCTGGCAACAGTCAAGTCTTTTCTCTCCTCATATTTTCCACTTTGTTAGCCCCACGCTGTGAGCCAGATACATAGCCCACACGGCCTGCCATCACAGGGCTGGTGTAGAAGAGAGAAAAAGACAGTGGAGGAGAGGAGGAGAGGAGGAGAGGAGAGGCAGCCAAGCAGACATAGCCTGGGAGGTTGGCGTGAGACAGAGTGGTGACAGGGACTGGAACAATACATGTCAACAGTGATCAGACTGAGAAAATACAACAGGTACTCTCTCTCTCTCTCGTTTTCTGTGTATCTCCAGCCATCTCTCTCTATCTATACTGGTCCTAGCTATACTTCACTCTCTCTCTCTCGCGCGCGCTTTCTCTCTATCTCTTTCCCTCTCTCTTTCCATCTCTCTCTCTCTTGGTCTCTCTCACGCTCATTCTCTCTCTCTCTCTCTCTCTCTCTCTCTCTCTCTCTCTCTCTCTCTCTCTCTCTCTCTCTCTCTCTCTCTCTCTCTCTCCATCTTGCTCTCTCTCTCTATCTCTCTCTCCTTTTGGCCATGTGCTGGTTGCGGGGCAGACCTTAGTGATATCGGCGTGACGACCGACAGGAGCAGATGTGACTCTGGTTGCCGGGCGTTTGGCAGGAGCACTCATTGTCACGGAGACAGCAATGCGGCCGGACAGCACATCAGCTGCGATGGCACACACACACAGCACACACAAACACACACACACACACCCTTTGACAAGCCCCTGACTGGTGCGATCACGCGCTGCCCAGGCCAAGGACCCCCCACACACACACACACAAACCATCACCCCCCAGGGGGACTGCAAGTGCACAGCCAGTAAGGAGAGAGGGAGGAGAGGGGGAAGAGAGGGAGGGAGGGTTGCTAACCAGGCAGTAAAAAGCGATGTCAAACATGCAATGAGATTTTTCATTACTTGAGGTATTTTCTTCTATTTTTAATCTTGTGCCAAGTTGTAGACAAATGGCTGTTTTGGGGCTAAACGTATGAACTTGTCCAAGGAGACCCAGATCAGCACACTTAGATGAGCGTGGGTCCACGGGGCACAGAGCTGAAGCCCAGATGGTGGAATTACTTAAGACATCTGTAACATGTACAACCCAGCTCTGCTTAGCAAAACAAACACACTACATGCCAACAGACAGACACGGCTGCTCCCTCTCACACTATTTTCTTCTCTCTCTCTCTCTCTCTCTCTCTCTCTCTCTCTCTCTCTCTCTCTCTCTCTCTCTCTCTCTCTCTCTCTCTCTAGAAGATTCTTCATACTACTAGGGCCACATAGTGTAAGATACATTATAAACTGGATGGTTAGAGCCCTGAATGCTAATTGGCTGACAGCTGTGGTAAATCAGACCGTATACCACGGGTATGACAAAACATTTATTTTTACTGCTCTAATTACGTTGGTAACCAGTTTATAATAGCAATAAGGCACCTCAGGGGTTTGTGGTGGCCAATATACCACGGCTAAGGGCTGTGTCCAGGCACTCCGTGTTGCGTCGAGCATAAGAACAGCCCTTAGCCGTTGTATACTGGCTATATACCACATCCCCTCGGGCCTTATTGCTTAAGTATACCAGTATTATAATGTCTGGAGTAGACTGTACACATTTGTATATACTGTACAAGGTATACAACATAGCCTGATATCATTTTTGTATTTTTTGGACAAGCAAAGTAATATTGTGAGTGAGTGTGTGTGCGCATGTGTTTGTCTGCACGTGTGTGCATGTGTGTGTGTGTGCGTGACTTTGCACATGTGTGTGTGTGTGTGTAGAACAGTGAAAGTGGCAGTGTGATGTCTGTCAGGCACTGAGGGTCTGTGGCAGCGCTCTGACATTTCCTGCTCTGACACTTGTCTCAGCTCATCTGAGGATGGAGTGGAAGGGTGCCCTGCAGGCACACACAGTACCAGCAACGCTGAGTTTTTTTTTTCTACGTAGTCAGAGGCTTCCAGTACATTAATCTTCATTATGGCCCACAGCGGCACCCTAACCCCTGGAAGACTTCACACACACACACACACACACACACACACACAAAGCACATACTGTACACACACTGTTACCACCCTTTGTCTTTGTCTTATTTTGAAAATAATATGGGTCTTGAATTTTTTTTAGAATTGTTCAATATCACAATTGCACATTACAAATGAATGAATGAATGTTTGTATACACAATATTTTCTGTGAGAGGTCTGCAGAAAGTGTGGCAGTATTAGTCCTTTATAGCTCAGTTGGTAGAGCATTGTGCTTGCAATGCCAGGATAGTGAGTTTGAGTCCTAATACCGCATATATGTGAAATGTATGCAGGCATGACTGTAAGTCATTTTAGATAAAAGTGTCTGCTAAATGACATACACATGTAACTGCCAGAATAATGGAAACACCTGAATAAATATAGGATACAAAGTATATTAAAAGCAGGTGCTTCCACACAGGTGTGGTTCCAAAGTTAATTAAGTAATTAACATCCCATCATGCTTAGGGTCATGTCTAAAAATACTTTTTTATTTTTGGCTACCATGGCTATGTCCCCATACTGGATGACAATGCCTCTATCCACAGGACACAAGTGGTCACTGAATGGGTTGATGAGCATGAAAACGATGTAAACCATATGCAATAGCCGTCTCAGTCACCAGATCTCAACCCAATTGAACACTTATGGGAGACCACCACCATCAACAAAACATTATGGAATTTATTGTGGAAGATTGGTGTCGCATCCCACCAATTGAGTTCCAGACATTTGTAGAATCTATGCCAAGGTGCATTGAAGTTGTTCTGGCTCGTTGTGGCCCAACGCCCTATTAAGACATTATGTTGGTGTTTCCTTTATTTTGGCAGTTACCTGTATATATAGCTATGTCAGTGTGGTTTGATCTTGTAATTGTTGTGTGAGTGGTATTCAGGACACACACTTACACACGTCCTGCTTGGCTGTCCCTGATCATTTCCGCTGGTTATTCTCACCTTTCAGAGAGCCTGTCCACAGCTCTATTTTTAATCCAATCACACAGAGTGAGTGAGTGTGTCTCTCTGACCCCGATCTCTCTCTCTCTCTCTCTTAGTCCGTCTGTCCGTCCGTCCGCCCTTCCCCCCGTCCGTCCGCCAGTCTGTGTCACCATAGTACCCCAGGAGGTCCAATAACACAGTTTTGTTCAGCGAGTAACTTGTTTTTTTGTTCTGTTTCAAGATTATACTTTTGAATAATACTCAAGCTTTCATTTAGCGATATCTCATCTCTGTTTCCATGTTCCAGAGATAGCAAAATGCAAATATCATAGCCTCAGGAATTTTTTTCTCATGAACAACACACTTATATTCTATTATGTACTTATAAGGACCAGAAACCATCCAGACTAAGATGAATGAGAGATAGAGGAGAGAGGAGGAAGAAGAGAAGGTGGAGGTGGAAGAAGAGAGAGACAGGTAAGACGGTTCTTACTCTGCCTGCTGGCTGTTTTTAATGAGCACTCTCCACCATTGGTGTGGTGTACATTAGCAGAGAGAGAGAGAGAGCGAGAGAGAGAGAGAGAGAGAAAATTGGGAGGGACAGTGACATCAACATGACAGCACTTGGCCACATGGTGGCGCTGTGGCAAACATACTTGACATAACCACCAATTTGATATAGAATGATGTAACTTAGATTGCATACTTTAAGTTATGGCTTTTTAATTCCTATGGTGCCCAACTAAGTGGGACTGTTTCTATTGCTAAGACCCCATATTTATGCTTGCACCTATCTTTTTCTTTCTTTCTTATGTCAGTCAATTAATTAATTAATATTAGTATAGAGAAAGAAATACACATGAACATTTTCATTTGGAATCAAAAAACATTTTTTTTATTCCATTTGATAAATGCTTGATATTAAAATTATGAAAAAATGTCATGTTGTTATTTTTTTTTTTTTTTACTGCTATATGTCACACACCCCAGTCCACTGTGCTGGGAGTTGGATATTAATTGAAAACAATGAAGAATGACTTAAATCTGCATTTGATTTTCTTGGGAACAAGACGTGCCTGCCACCTCCCCTCCTCCTCTCTATTCTTCTGCTCCTCCTGTTCCTTTACCATCTCCTCCCGTTTCTTATCTTCCACTCTCTTCCTCTTTGCCTCCTCCTTCCTCTGCTTCTCCCTCCTCTTCTCACTTAAATATAAAGTGTGGGGAAAGCCTTTCCTCACCTCTATTTCCCTCTCCTCCTCATAGGCCTCCCTTTTCTCTACTCTCACAGCCTTCTCACTTCTTTCCTCTTCCATCTCTTTCTGTCTGACACTGTCTTCAGACATCTTTCTGTTGTCTTCTATCAAACTAGCTGCCTCACTTTCGATATTAATATCTATCTCCGTTTCTCTACTCTTCCTCTCCTCCTCTCTCTGTCCCTTCTCTTCTCCCTCACTGACTCTCTCGCTCACACTCAGTATCTCGTCCTTCGTGTCTCCCTCCTCGATTTGCCTGTTTTCTTCCTCTCTGTTAACGTCATTCTGTGTTTTCTCCTCATCTGCTTTCTGTGAAAGAGGAGGGGAAGATAAAAAGAGGACACAACTCATCAGTCATCAAACCACAGATTGAATGTTTGTTTTTCACACTTGAGATGTACGAAACTCATACAGCACTTCCCCTCTCTACAACACACATAAAGACAGGTAAGAGGATCCTATCATTTGTGTCCTGCTCATTGCTATCCCTTAATAACAAAGTAAAGCTGACTTTACATTTACATTTACATTTTAGTCATTTAGCAGACGCTCTTATCCAGAGCGACTTACAGTTTTTTTTTAGTGAGTGCATACATTTTTCATACTTTAACCACCCATCTTCAGAGCCTAGGGTCAAGCAGTACGTTTCTACTGTAAATGAGAGGCTTTTGCTCTTACCACAGAGGATTCCTGTCTGCCTTGATCGGCGCTCTGCTTAATACTTGTCTTTACTCCCTGAGTTTCCATTCTCAGTACCTGGTTCTGAGGCCTGCTCTGGACATCCATATTTGGTCCCTGGTTCTGAGGCCTGCTCTGGACTTCCATATTTGTTCCCTGGTTCTGAGGCCTGCTCTGGACATCCATATTTGGTCCCTGGTTCTGAGGCCTGCTCTGGACTTCCATATTTGTTCCCTGGTTCTGAGGCCTGCTCTGGACATCCACATTTGTTCCCTGGTTCTGAGGCCTGCTCTGGACATCCATATTTGGTCCCTGGTTCTGAGGCCTGCTCTGGACTTCCATATTTGGTCCCAGGTTCTCTAGCTTGCTCTGAAATATCCTTAGTGTCTTTCTCTCCTTCCTGATCTGTTCAGCCTCGGACCTGAGAGTTAACACCTTCCTGTTCACAGACATCACTCTGTGGTCAACCTCCTTTCTCTTCTCCACTATCTCCCGCTCCATCCTGCGCACCTCTCTCTCCCTCCTGTCCGCATCCCTTTTTTGCTCTGCCAGATGTGCCCTCTCTCTCATTCTCTCCTCATCCTCCCTTTTCTTTTCCTCCCTCTCCCTGTTTCTCAGGAAGGTTTCTCTTTCTCTTTTCTCTTCATTAGAACGGATACGCTGCATTTCCACAATCATCTGGTATCTTTTCTGTTCCTCCTTCCTCTCATCACGGCTCTGGCTTTTCTCCTTCCCTCTCCCTCCGTCTCCTTGGCAGCAGCGGCACCCCTTTTTCATCTCCTCCACCTCTTTTCCTCTCCTATCGCCCTCGAGTCCCTCAGTCTCCACTGCTGTGGCCTTATTCTCTTCACTCCTCTTGTTCACCCTGATGTTTTCCATACTCCTCTCGCTGTCCCTGATGCCGTGCTTCCTCCTCTCCTCTCTGTCCATCTCTCTCTCCACTGGATCGTTGGCGGGGTCATCCATCTCTCTGAGGTTCTCAATGACTCTCCTCCTCTGAGGAAGGTCCATAAACAGCAGCCTGAACACCTTAGTAATAATAACAAATCAAAACTTTATTAGCAAAGCATTCAAACATTACACTCAAAGAGTTAACCTAAACAAAATCCTGGTTTTAACATGTAACAACAAGATGATAAACACACATTTTAAATACATATGCACTTCTAATGTTCTGGCAAAGAGTTTTTAATTTCAGGAATGAGTTGGCACCTTGAGATAAAGACACTGGTATTACTATTTAGCGTAACTATTAATGAGTAACATGATAACAAAGAAGAGGAATTGTAGCTAAATTGTAAATACCTTGTTCCTCTGAGCCTTCTCCCTCAGTTTCCACTCCTGCTGTATCTCAACGATCCAGCTATCCACCTCCATCTTCAGGTTGCTTAACTTCTTCTCCATCCATCTCCGATCCTCATGGAACTTCTCCTGGAGACGGGAGTCAACAAAGTCCTTCCACGCCTCCTCCTCCTCCTCCTCCTCCTCCTTCTCAGTCAGGAACTTCATCACTCGTTCCTGTGGAGAGAACCAGTGAGAGAGTAAGGAATGGAAGTGGGTAGGAAAATACATCACCAAAATAATGACATGTTCACATTACTTACTGGTTTTGAAGTAACCAGTGCAAATCATACAAAAAAGAAGGGAAAGTATTCCACCAGCAGAGCCTCAGTCAGAATACTTATCTTATATTTTGGACATTTAATATACACTTTAAGGAGAGTGTGAGCAAAGCCAAACTGACTGTCAACTCACTTGCAAACCACACTGTTAGATTCTGGTCCAACATTCTGGTTCTACCATCAAAAATCCATGGGAACTATGACAACTGCCCTTATGATGTCACAACCAGGTCAGGATCATAGAATTAGGATTTAGTAATTTGAACAAAAATATAAACGCTACATGCGTTATAGTTCATATAAGGAATTCATTAGCCCCTAAAAATAAATTCATTAGGCCCCAATCTATGGATTTCACATGACTGGGCGCAGCGATGGGTGGGCCTGGGAGGGCATAGGCCCACTTGGGAGCCAGGCCCACCCACTGGGGAGTCAGGCCCAGCCAATCAGAACGAGTTTTTCTCCACAAAAGGGCTTTATTACAGACAAAAATAATCCTCAGTTTCATCAGTGGCTGGTCTCAGATGATCCCGCAGATGAAGAAGCCAGATGTGGAGGTCCTTGGCTGCTGTGGTTAAATGTGGTCTTCAGTTGTGAGGCCGGTTGGACGTACTGCCAAATTCTCTGAAACAAGGATATTGGAAATTTTATCAAAGCCTATTGGATGATAATTTATTCATAATTAGAACAAAGGAATTTATAACTGACTTTTTCCAACATAACATAGGTACAGCGAATCCCCTTATTGTATGGGACACCTTTAAATGTGCCTTTAGAGGCCATGCAATTCAGTACTCATCTCGAAAACAAAAGCAATTTAGGTCAAAAGAGTTTATACTAAGAAAGGAAATAGAAAATCTAACAGAACAGATAGATGGCAATGAAAACTGTAACATAGAGGCTCAGAATAAATTAGAGGAAAAACAAAAAGAAATGGAGAAACTTATTCAAGAAAGATCAAGTGTAATATATTATAAAAATAAAGCAAACTGGATGGAATATGGGGAAAAAATGCACAAAATTCTTTTTTAATCTTCAACATAGGAATGCTACCAAAAAGAACTTAATGAAACTGGTTACAATTGACGGAGTCACCCATAATTCACCAAATTATATTTTGAAGGAAGAAACAAAGTACTTTAAGCATATGTTTTCTTTTCAGTCGCCTCCATCTCCTCTAACTGAGGCTAATTGTAGAGATTTTTTTTCTATTGATAATGTCAAATTAACAGCCACACAGAAAGACTCATGTGAAGGTGAAATTACAGAGGAGGAACTTCTGGATGCAATTAAAGACTTTAAGTCCGGGAAAACTCCAGGGTTGGATGGCATACCAGTCGAGGTATACCAAACCTTTTTTGATATACTAAGCGGACCGTTATTAGCATGTTTTAACCACTCCTATGTAAATGGTAGATTATCTGACACTCAATAAGAAGGTCTGATCTCATTATTACTGAAACAGGATACAAGTGGAAAATATAAAGATCCAGTCCATTTACAAAATTGGAGGCCCCTTACACTTCAGTGTTGTGATGCAAAAATCCTAGCAAAATGTATAGCGCATAGAATTAAAAAGGTATTGTCGGATATTATTCATTCTAATCAGACAGGTTTTTTACATGGAAGATACATTGGAGATAATATAAGGCAAGTATTGGAAACAATAGAACACTATGGAAAATATGGGAAACCAGGCCTGCTATTCATAGCAGACTTCGAAAAGGCATTTGATAAAGTTCGACTGGGGTTTATATATAAATGCCTGGAGCATTTCAATTTTGGAGAATCTCTTATAAAATGGGTCAAAATCATGTATAGTAACCCTAGGTGTAAAATAGTAAATAATGGCTATTTCTCAGAAAGTTTTAAACTGTCAAGAGGAGTGAAACAAGAATGTCCACTATCGGCATATCTATTTATTGTGGCCATCGAGATGTTAGCTATTAAAATCAGATCCAATAATAATATCAGAGGATTAGAAATACAGGGCTTAAAAACAAAGGTGTCATGGTACGCTGATGATTCATGTTTTCTTTTAAATCCACAACTAGAATCCCTCCACAGCCTCATAGAGGATCTAGATACATTTTCTAACCTCTCTGGATTACAACCAAATTATGACAAATGTACTATATTACGTATTGGATCACTAAAAAATAAAAATGTTACATTACCATGTAGTTTACCAATAAAATGGTCTGATGGTGATGTGGATATACTCGGAATACATATCCCAAAGGAAATAAATGATCTCACTTCAATAAAATATTAATAGAAAGTTAGCAAAAATCGATAAGATCTTACTACCATGGAAAGGAAAATACCTGTCAATTTGTGGAAAAATCACCCTGATTAACTCTTTAGTATTATCCCAGTTTACCTATTTGCTTATGGTCTTGCCTACGCCTAGCGAACAGTTTTTTAAATTATATGAGAAAAAAATATTCAATTTTATTTGGAACGGCAAGCCAGACAAAATTAAAAGAGCATATTTATATAATGAATATGAATTCGGAGGACAGTAATTATTAAATATTAAAGCATTAGACCTATCACTAAAAGCTTCAGTCATAAAAAAGTTATACTTAAATCCGAACTGGTTCTCAAGCAAATTAGTAAGATTGTCTCACCCAATGTTCAAGAAAGGCCTTTTTCCCTTTATTCAGATTACAACCTCTCACTTTCAGTTATTTGAAAAGGAAATCATCTCCCAAATGTCACTATTTCTAAAACAAGCCATAGAAAGTTGGTTGCAATTTCAATTTAATCCTCCAGAAACGACAGAACAAATAATGCAACAAATATTGTGGTTAAATTCAAATATACTAATTGACAAAAAAACTTAATTTTTTGACAGAATGTTTAAAAAGGTATAATCTTCATAAATGATATCATCGGTAGGACTGGTGGAGTTATGTCGCACATGCAGCTAACAAAAACATATGGAAATGTCTGCTCTACCCAAAATTACAACCAAATAATTGCAGCCTTACCGCAAAAAGTGGAAGAGGAAAGTGGAAGGGGGAGAAAGTAAGGAACTTGACTGTCGGCCTTGCATTAAAGAACATAATTGGTTAAGGAAAACTGTGATAAATAAAAAAGTATATCAGTTTCACTTAAGGACCAAAGGATTGACAGCCGTCCCATATAGATTGCAAAATAGTTGGGAAGAGATCTTTGACGTACCGATCCCATGGCATAGTGTTTATGAACTGACACGAAAAACGACACCGGATTCAAAAATTAGAATCTTTCAATTTAAATTATTATATAAAAATTCTTGCTACCAATAGAATGTTATTTATATGGGGATACAATCTTCCCAGCTCTGCAGGTTTTGCTGTGAAGAGACAGAATCACTAGATCATTTGTTTTGGTTCTGTCCATTTGTAGCTTGTTTTTGGACACAGGTCCAGGAATGGCTAAAGGATTGCAATATTTACCTGGAACTAACCTTGCAGATAGCATTAATGGGTGATCTGAAAAGTCATAGTCAATCAATCAATAATATAATAATACTTTTAGCAAAAATGTTTATTTTTAATTCACAATCTGTATAAGCACTGAGAATAGAGAGGTTCAGAATTTTTGTGAAACATCACAGTACGGTTGAAATATATATATATATATATATATATATATGGCAAATAGAAATCCTATATGGATGGTGTTAAGAGATAGATGGGAGGTATTGAATAGAGTTGAAGGATGGGACTAATAACAAATAACAACAAATAATAACAAAGATAGCTAATAATGTAAGCATACTGTGTCCATAATAAGTATATAGGTTGTATGTTGGGAGCTTTTGGGAAGGAGCACAGTTAGAAAGATATGGCATATAGAAGCAAACCGGATGGACATCATGAAAATGATCGGAGAGGTTGAGAGTAGAAGAAGTTCAGGAGCAAAAAATAAATATATATATATATATATATATATATATATATATATATATATATATATATATATATATATATATATATATATATATATATATATAATATAATTATTGTAAAATTAACTCTGTCCATAAGGTGTAGATAGTAAGTATAGACCAGAAGTAGAGGCCTGGGCATTGTTGTTCACTAATTTATTCCAAGTAGGGAAAGGATGGTGGGGTTGAAAAGTAATAAAGGGGAGTATATATATAAAAAATTTAAAAAACATGGGGGATTGGAAGTGATGCAGACAATTACATTGATAGAAGATACAATCTATCTGCAATATTAAGCTGATCCATTCCCCCCCCCCCAAAAAAAAAAAAAAAAAAAATCTCTAAAACGACGTTGTGTGGCTTATGGTAGAGAAATAAACATTCAATTCTCTGGCAACAGCTCTGATTGACATTCCTGCAGTCAGCATGTCAATTGCACGCTCCCTCAAAACATGAGACAGCTGTGGCATTGTGTTATGTGACAAAACTGCACATTTTAGAGTGGCCTTTTATTGTCCCCAGCACAAGGTGCACCTGTGTAAAAATCATGCTTTTTAATAAGATTTTTGATATGCCACAGCTGTCAGGTGGATGGATTATCTTGGCAAAGGAGAAATGCTCACTAACAGGGATGTAAAAACATTAGTGCAAGATAATTTAAGATAAATAAGGTTTTTGTGCATATGGACATTTTTTTAGATATTTTATTTCAGCTCATGAAACATAGGACCAACACTTTACATGTTGCGTTTATATTTTTGTTCAGTATAATTATCATTCTGATTCTGTGGTCTGGACCCACTGTGACCCTGGTTACCATGGCAACATTGTCAATCAAATGTGTTACCTCTATCAATATGGAGGGCTATAGCGGAGTGAGTACCCTCTAACCCACTTCACTATCAATGTATGATACAGTTCACAAAGTTAGAGAAAACAAAGTTTGGATTTTCAAGTTTTTTTCAAGTCACTTCCAACTCAATTTGAGAGGATATCACGGCAGTGTAATTTTTTAGACTTAACTTAATTCCTTCTTCTTCTTCAAACTAATTTCCTATCAGCCTGTGATAACCCTCTGATTGAGACTGGAGCTGGGGCTGGTCCATGGTAATTTCCCCACTTTATACTGTCTCCAGCAAGGCAAAACCGACTCCACCTCACCCCTCATCCCAACCCTGATCCTCCTTTAATACTGAACAGGACGGGTTGGACTCAGTCAGCATATAGTCCCCTGGACCCCCATGTCTCTATCCTAATACACCTCTTCTCCTCTCCCTTCTTCTATCTTTTGCTATCCCTTCTAATACATTTAATACACCTATTTTCCTCTCTCTTTTTCTCTCCCTCCCTCTCAAACTCTCTCTCTTTCTCTCTCTGCCCTTTTTTTCTATCTCAGCCTCTCTCACTCTATCTCGATCTCGATCTCGATCTCTCTCTCTCTCTCTCTCTCTCTCTCTCTCTCACTCTCTCTGTTTTATCCCACTGTTTGCTCTTCTCTGAGATAAAGTCAGCCAAATCAGACAAATACCACTTTTTTGAATAATTTAAGATATATTATAATGAACTCTCAGTGAATCCTCACCTTCATCTAATTTATATCTCATTTTATAGAGGGGAAAGAAATCAATTTTCTCTCTTATTATGATTCCTCTGCTCCTTAAATCCTGGCTTCTGGGTGCGTTCTCTCCCTCTCTCTCTCTCTCTCTCTCTTAATGTACAGGTCTTCTCTCCTCTCTGTTCATTTTTCATTCCTTCTCTCACTCTGCGATTATCCCAGCGCATATCAAAGGCCTCTAATGAAGATTCACAACATTTTCCCCTTCTCTACTAATACCTTATCAAAGAAGAATCTCGTTCCGGAAAATCAATTTTCTTTCATATTATTAAGTCCTCCTCCACTGCACTTGCATGCATGATTCTTTAGTTAGCGCAGAGCAACAGAGAGGGACTTAACCCTGAGCACCCCACACACTCAATACAGACACGCTTATCTCATATCACATATCACATAGCTACTGCTACTCCCTGCCTGGGAGATAGGGGGTTGTAGGGAGGAGAGGAGAGGAGAGGAGAGGAGAGGAGAGGAGGAGAGGAGAGGAGAGGAGAGGAGAGGAGAGGAGGAGAGGAGAGGAGAGGAGAGGAGGAGAGGAGAGGAGAGGAGAGGAGAGGAGAGGAGAGGAGAGGGAGGAGAGGAGAGGAGAGGAGAGGGAGGAGAGGAGAGGAGAGGAGAGGAGTGGACAGCCCGCGAGAGAGGAGAGAGAGGAGAGGAAATGGAGATGGAGAGGAGAGGTGAGGGAGGAGAGAGAGAGAGGAGAGGAGAGGAGAGGAGATTGGGCTAGTGGAGCT
>NC_059220.1:33698587-33716087 GCF_020615455.1 Coregonus clupeaformis
AGAGACTGGGGTGAGAGAGAGACTGGGGAGAGAGAGAGAGAGACTGGGGTTAGAGAGAGAGAGAGAGAGAGAGAGAGAGAGAGAGAGAGAGAGAGAGAGAGAGAGAGAGAGAGAGAGAGAGAGAGAGAGAGAGAGAGAGAAAGAGAGAGAGAGAGACTGGGGAGAGAGAGAGTTACTGTATGTGAACATATGGGTCTGTGAGATGTGTGCGAATGTGTGTGACAGTGTTTTTCTTGGTGAGTCTGAATGTGTGTGCACGTTCAGGTGTGTGTTTGTCTGTGTGTGTGTTTCATGTGTCTGCTATCAGTGCAGAGGGCTGAGATGAGGAGTGTGTACGGTATCAGGAGCACAGTAATCCATTCTCCCCACTGTGACACGGTGAGAGACAGGCAGGCCCATCGTCATGCTGCGTTACAGGCAGCCCTATTGTCATGCTGCGTTACATGGCTGCATGATCACATTACCCAGCGCTGGACCAGACACATTTATTCAGTTTACACTATTCTCTGTTCGCAGCCAACTTATTTCCTTTAGCCAGGCTCTGCCGACAACCTCCTCTACGCCATATTAATCTTGTTTACGGACTTATCTTGCCACAAATATCACAACCGCAGGCAGGGAGGCAGGGAGGCAGGCACGCACACACAGATATCACAACCACAGGCCGTCTGGGTTTATCCTCACTCCAGTGGCTGAGAAGGGATGAGAGTGGAAACCACACACACACACACACACACACACACACAGCGCAGTCCATTTTCACAAACAGAATAGGATTGGCTGTTTACCTGCAGGTGGGCTGTAAATAAAGAAGTAGAGAGAGAGAGAGAGAAAGAAAGAGAAAAAGAAACAGAAAGATAACTTGTGTGAGTCTGTGAGTGTAGGAGTGGTAGGTACAGTAGGGGGGTATTGGACAGGGTTTAGATCTAACACATATTAGATTAGTCACACAGAGAGAGAGCATCAGATTACTGGAAAGACCCACTAACAGGTACAAAACAGAAGTTGAGGAATGTTTCTATGTCTAACATTAGAACCGTTCGTAAATTTCACAGAACTTATATTTGTATTTACATTTACAGAACGTTCATTGTCTGTCAGTACCGTTCAGTTCACTTCAGTGGTATTCCTTCCTTTTTTTTATAATGATTTTTGTCTTTGTGTCTCTTTTGTAGGGAATATCTTTTTAGTTTTCTTTAGGAATATAGATTTGGGGGCATTTTTAGGAATATATTTAGCATATTGTGAGCTGTTTAAGTTAAAGATCAGACTAAACATCTACAATTCAAACTGGCACAGATGACAAGCATCTGCATGACTCACCCCACAGCGCTGAATTTGCAGAGTTGTGGTCAGTCAGTCAGAGAATGTGAGAGGACGGGTAATCCACATGGACAGGACTGTTCCCCCACTGTCACAAACACACAGAGATACACAGGCATGACTATAACATGAGTCACAACATATAGCAGCCCTACAAGAGTGTAAAACAACACATACATGTGACAGGGGAGAGAGAACCAAAGAGGGAGAGAGAGGAGAGGAAACGGGAGAAAGAGAAAAGACGAGTGGTTATGTTTATTCCCTTCTGTAGTACATCTTCATCAATGTCCTTTTGACAGCATGCAGAAAGAGAGCAATCGACATCTCTTAATTATCGTCACAAATTCTGTCTCTCTTTCTCTCCCTCCTTCCCTCTTTTCCTGCAGTTTAAAAGCTGGAGACGTTCTGATTTGGCGTCCTGTTTCCTTTCTAAAGAAGGAATAATGAATGGATGCGGGAGAGAGAGAGAAAGAGAGAGAAAGAGAGAAAGAAGAGAGAGATAGAGAGAGAAAGAGAACGAGAGAGAGAGAGAGAGAGAGAGTATGGGGAGAGGGTGGTGGATCAGAACGTGTGGGATTAGAATGATTTCATTACTTTTCCTATGTGAGTTTCTCTCTAAACACCAGGCGTACACAAACACACACACACACACGCATGCAGACACACACGCACATGCACACACACACATGCACGCATTCTCTTGAATGCGCTCACACACACACATTTGTAATTGTTTGCTTGAATGTTTTAGTTTTTTACTGCACACTGCCACATTCACTCTTTCTTCTGTCTCTAACAAAATAGACTTTAATTTCTGCATGGTTTTCATCAAAAATAATTTGGTATAAAATGCGTTACAGTAATAATGTTTTTTTTTTTTTATACTATTTTTATTACAAGAAAATTTTAACATATTTGATTTGATTACTTTTCAAAACAAAGCACTGTATCACATGTTTACTAAATGTGCATTGATTTGAAGGAAATATACAAATTCATAATGACCATTCTTTATTTGCACAAATATTATTTAAAATGGACGGAGCAAATAGTCGTACCACAACATCATAGAGTACAATAGGTAAAATAGGTTAATAAATGTATGTGGTCTGAGATGCAGAGAGATTGTGCATGTTGAAGTTGCTGTATCATATTTTATTTATGGACTATTTTGATAAGTTTCCAATCATGTGTTTTACTGTACCTCTTATGTGTGAATTTGCTTTAATGTCATATCTTATGTTTATCTTTGTGTGCAAAAGCAAACAATGAAGTGATATGTCAGAAAGACAGAGATCCCTGTGTGTTCTGGTCTGACGTCTATATTTACAGCTCTCTCTCTGCTAACACACGCGCTCTCCTCTGCTTCCTCCTATAATACAAACACGGTGCATTTATCACCCGCAGATCAATCGTGCAGGCTACAGTTAATATTTTCTCATGGATAAATCATTTATCTGTTTTTACCACCCTGTGATAGATGGTCCTCTCCTCCTTCTCTTCTCCTCTCCCTCGCTCTCTCCGCTCCGACGGACGGGAGGAAAACAGAAAACACTAATGACACATCAAAACATGCACACTGACTATTGGAAGTCAACTCAGAAATCCAATGTTTTATATTCCTGGGGAAAATAGTGATTTTTTTTCTAATCGGATTTTCAAGCAGTGATTTAAAGGAATTGATTTGGAGATTTAAAAAAATTGTGATATCACTTGCTCTCATTTTGGAAATGGTTTATGAATTGAATAAAAGTACTTTACAGTCTCTTTCTCTTCACTCACTCTCTCTCGCTCTCTCTCTCTGTTTCTCTCCCTCCATCTTTCTGAGAACAGCAGTAGACAGAGGGTAGACGGTAGTGAGTGTAGACAGTATAGTGAGTACTGTGGCTGTCTGACGACTGAACTGAATGCTGTGAGTGGCCTCTACTGGCTAACTGGGGGCAACATGAGTCATTCAGTACAGACGAGCTGCAGCACAGTCATATGAACCACACACACACATAAACACACACACACACACACATGGATGCAAGCAAGCATACACACACACGCCTATAGTAACAGACCATAGTTACAGAATAATGTAATATCTAGGCAAATCATGTGCAACAATCCAACATACTTACTTGAGTAGGCTGTAGGCTATGTGTGTACTTATGAGGGTGTGATTGCATTGGTGTGGTTTTTCAGCAGGTAGCCTAGCGCTTAATAGCATTGGGCCAGTAACCAAGAGGTCGCTGGTTTGAATCTCAGAGCCGACTAGCTGAAAAAGCTGCCGGTGTGCTCTTGAGCAAGGCACTTAACCCTAATAGGTGCTGTAAGTCGCTCTAGATAAGAGTGTCTACTAAAAGTAAAATGTACATTGTATGTAGGCCTACAGTATAGTAGGCCCTATGTGTGTGTTAGCAACATAGCTCTAACTAGCCTAGCGTGGGTGCTCTGTGTTTTAGTATGTGTGTGTTAGCAGCATAGCTCTAGCTAGCCTAGCGTGGGTGCTCTGTGTTTTAGTATGTGTGTGTTAGCAGCATAGCTCTAGCTAGCCTAGCGTGGGTGCTCTGTCTTTTAGTATGTGTGTGTTAGCAGCATAGCGCTAGCTAGTCTAGCGTGGGTGCTAGTGAAGTGATGACTGGTCTTATGTAGAGACACAGCATGGATTTATGGATCTGTGCTAACAGAGGAAAGCAAACCCAAGAGACTGTCCTTACATCAATACAACAATGAGAAGCATCGACCTATCACACAGCTAGATTTATCAGTGGGCCATACACCCATCAATACTGCTCTGGAGTTATGTACAGAGGAGCAACATGTGTAGTGCTATTCTATCTATACGCATCTCTGTGGAAGAGATGGGGACCAGGAAAACACTATGTTTCATTTGTTAGGTTTTATAATAGTTAGCTGCAGATCGAGTCAGGTTTTGGAGATGGAACTGTGCTGTAGTTAAAGTATAAACTAATGTTTATGTTCATGTACAATATCAACGGCAACACACTCCATAATCTACAGATGGCCCCACAGACGGCACCACACCAGCCAGGTCGTTCAAGATTGATGTCGAAATTAGACGTCTATCCATGTCCTGAGGACATCGGGAAATGCTTATAGAACCGGTCACTAGGGGCAACAGTGAGCGCTACTACCATCAAGTAGGCTTGAGTGTTCGATCCCAGTCGTGGACACACGTTTAAGGGTTACCTTAACCATTCGGAATGAGTACCCTTAACTTCAAAATTTGACATTTGGAGAATTGGAATGCGACAGAGCAGGAGAAGCAACAAAAACAGTTTGAAATGTGATGTTTGGAGAGCTTGGATGAACGTCTAATTATGCAGTGAGACTGTGAGAGCTTGTTGACCACACGGCAATTAAAAGGGCAATTAACTGTTGTCCTGCAGTTACGGCCAGTTATGGCCTTTTCTTTAGCGGTTGCGCTAACAATATTTAATTCAATACAATATATTAAGTGTGGCTGTTGTGTAACAGTGATACACAAAGAACATTTAGACACACATCGTCGCTCTACAGCCTTTCCTTTTTAGTCCTGCTATTTTAGTCCAGATTTATGTAAGGTATAAACACCATAGGGATATGTACAGTTAATACTGTTCTAATTTTCTATGGTAAGCACATTCTTCTCCATACCCCTAGATGACCCCTGTGATATCCACCTCCATTCATACCAATGTAGTCAAGCTGTCCTCCTCTTCCACTCCTCTACACAGCAGGCTCAATGATAAATAGACTTCTTTCACCAAAATCAAACAGTCACATTTAAATATAGACAAGATAATGCAAAGGTCAACATTGTAATCTGCTCCTTTGATCCTTTGATCTTTATAGAATTTCTGGAGTAGCACCATGATAAATCTAAAACAAGGCCATTTGCGTGTGTTTGTGTGTGTGCTAATAAAATTCTAACGATCAGAGCCTTTACACACTTACGGAGAGTTTTATTATAATCGCCATGGAGAAGCTATCCATGCATTGAGATGAGGGCATCACACAACACCCAGTAAACACACACATCCCACACAGATCCTATCGTTTAATACACATCTTCTGTGTACTGGATTTACCCTCATAGATGCTTTGCAATGTACCATTTGTTGTTAACAGAATCACAGTATCATGAAAATTAAATATTTTGAAATTAAAAGCATGTGTGCCAATATGAATAAGGACTATATGAATGTAGTCCTCTGTAGCTCAGTTGGTAGAGCATGGCGCTTGCAATGCCAGGGTTGTGGGTTCGTTTCCCACGGGGGGCCAGTATGAAAATGTATGCACTCACTAACTGTAAGTCGCTCTGGATAAGAGCGTCTGCTAAATGACAAAAATGAAAAAAATTGAATTGTACAACGGCGAAGATCCCTAAAAGGCTACAATTGTGCCATGCTGAGGAAGATGGAAAGATTGAGAGCAAACGGGAGCGAGAGAGGGAAAAGGTGGAAAGGGTCGAAGAGAGAGAGGAAACGTAACATTGAAGGGAGCGTTTGTGCCATTGAATGATGAAAAGTCCATATGTTACAGTGGCATCATAAATTATGTCCAAACGTATGGTGGGGCCAGCGACGGGTGATCCCGAAATAGGCCACAGAGACAGACAGACAGAGAGGAAACAAATAGCCCCAATATCTGCAGGAGAGACCCACTGCTATACACACGCGCACACACATGCATGCACAAACACTACTGGCCACACACAAGCACGTTTGCAAGGACACACAAACATACACACACACGCACACTCGCACAAAAACACATGTATATGCAAGACCTCACACAAACACTAGGATTGAGTGTGAGAGAGAGAGAGAGCAAGAAAAGATGCGAGGCCGACGGGTGGGGAGAGAAAGTAGAAACCGAGAGGGGAAAGGGGGAAAACTGGACGAGGAAAAGATGACGAGGAGAAGAGAGAGATGAGGGAGAGAGGTATAGAAGAAAGATAGTGATATTATACCACACAGGCACCAGGGCGAACACCCACTCACCTACGCCCGTGGAGAGAGGATGGAGGAGGCAGGGAGGGGTAGGGGGGGATAGGAGGGTAGGGGGAGTCAGAGAGTGAGTCAGAGTGGAGAGGTAGATTTATTAGATTTCAGAATTAGATGTTCATCCATGTGACCACAGCTACAGGGTGTGGGGGTCAGGAGACCCCAGAGAGCTGCTTTACATAACACACTGATGCTGGCCGTTGATTCCAGGTCGTTTTGAGCATAGCACACCTACCATCACCCTGCTCTGTTTAATCAACTGTTTTTCTCGTGCAAACTTACTGTTATTCATGAAGGCATTTATTTATATTGGCCACTGACAGAAGGAGAGAAAGAGCGAGAGAGATAGTTGTTTCAGTGACATCATACTGTAGATGAGGGGTCGATGTAGTCCTGGCATGTCCATATTGGCATGTCGAGCCTGTGGGGTGCGATAACTGTGTGTAAATGTTATGTTCATGTTTGTGTGTGTTTGTATGTTTGCCTCTGTGTACATGCTTCCATGTGTGTGTACGTGTGTGCGTCTGTGTGTATGCTTGTACATGTGCAGGTACGGTATGTATGTTTGTGTCTGTGATCATGCATATGTGACCAACCGGCTCGATTCTGTCTTATGTAGCAAAATTTGAAATGTTGGTTTTTATATTGGTTAAAAATAGAGACACAGAACTAGAAAATTGTATATCCTACACTACAGCTGAGGAACAATGGGAAAGTCATTCTGCTTTGAAAGTTGATAAACTTGTAACCCCATTTTTTAGAAAATGGCCCTTGAATGTTTTGGTACACCTACTGGAGAGCTCTTCTTTGTCTACACCCATTCAGAATCGTTCACACCCTCTTAAGCCTTAGCCCCACCCATCTCTTTAAGGATTCACATGTGAGGCCATGTGCTAAACAGAGTGAGTACAGTAGTGCACTAAACAACCAAAGATTTCAAGACTAAAGGCTGGTTTATACTACTTCTATCGACATGTCTGTATACAGTTGTCGCAGTGACATCATGAACATTCTATTGTCATCCGACATCAAACTTGTCATTGTCGTTATGAAAAAGTATGAACACAAAAACGACAGGCTGCAGCCTGGTGGTCTAAAATAGCATAACTGGTGTATTTTAACACCAATAAACCCATCCATTAAAAAATGTATTTAGTATATGTTAGTCTAGCAAACCAGGCAACTAAAAGCAACTTTGTAAACAATGTTTTGGTTCATTTCTAGCAAGTTAAGCTAAGTTAGCTGGCTAGCCAGTTTAAATAATGACCATATCATGCAGCTGACAATGTCTTAACTTTAGCTTAGTTGTATTAATTATTACAGGAAAATAACCAGACAACAAGATCATTATTTACAAGTTAATTGGCGAGCTAATTACAGAAAATAGCTTACAGTTGTGAGTTTGACGAAATAAAAGCAGGGCATTCTACCAGAGAATTTTAGAACTTGGACACCGTCTCGTTGGCCTCACATTATTTCCTAATTTGACATTGGTGCAGGTCATGTTGTTCTTCACATTACCGTCTCTGGTAAACACACACTATATCAAATAAAATCAATGTTTATTTGTCACACGCACAGCATACAGAAGATGTAAATGTAATGGTTACTCAAGTCTTTTGTTTAGACCATGATCCCAACTCATAACGTTACTACCCTGCATGAATCTACAGGTAGCTAAAGCTAACCAACTAGGTTCAACGTTAGCTAGCTAACACTAGGCTATAACTAAGAATGCAAATGGCTCTGAGATACGAATGAAATTACTACACATGAAAAATGACTTTCTAACCAAATTAGAAATGTATAATATCTGAAAATGTAGCTGGCTAGACTCTCTTACCCGTATGGATAAACGCTTCTCCCTCTCTGTCACTGATGCCATGGTTGCCCTTAGTTTGAAGATGTAATCCAGAGACAGGTGTTTTATACAACAGCCTTCTGTGTGTTCTCTTTTCGACTCCCTCCGCATATTTGCAATCAAACGCCTGAATTTTCTTGGCTATCATACTCTGCTTCCACCGGGCATTCCACTAATTTCAAAACTCGGTCCTCCAGAAAGTGGAGAGCATTAGCAACACTTTTGCAGTTCTTCGTCATATCTTTCAAAAAAGCTGCGTTAGAAAGGATTACCTTCACATACTGAGCAGCTCATGCTATAGACAGAAGCGTGCTTCATGGCATACCAATCAGAACTCATCTCTGGGCATGTCCAGCCCATCCATTATCTCAGCCAATCACGGCTAGCGGAAAGGTTCCTGTCTTTTTCCATGGCTAAACCAACTATGCTCGTAATTTAAATGTTTTATTCGTATTTGCAGATTGCATACAACTTTGTTATTAAGGCACATGAAAGTTAATATGTTCCAGAAGGCTTTTCTGCCCAAAAACACATTTTGAGAAGAAAAATATTTTA
This sequence comes from Coregonus clupeaformis, assembly GCF_020615455.1. Lineage (NCBI taxonomy): Eukaryota > Metazoa > Chordata > Actinopteri > Salmoniformes > Salmonidae > Coregonus > Coregonus clupeaformis. The sequence continues at coordinate 33,707,324 of NC_059220.1, forward strand.
CATTCAAATGCCTCTCCTGTGAACTAGCGACATACGCCTAGCTTCCTGAAACCAGTCACATATGGTGTGTACAGGACTGTTTTGCTAGCACAGAATGGAATATTTTCCAGGATTCATCCGATGGCATTGAGGAGTTTATCACATCAGTCACCTGCTTCATTAATAAGTGCATCGACAACATCGTCCACACAGTGACCGTACCTATATATCCCAACCAGAAGCCATGGATTACAGGCAACATCCGCACTGAGCTAAAGGCTAGAGCTGCCACTTTCAAGGAGTGGGACACTAACCCGAAATCCCGCTACACCCTCTGATGAACCATCAAACAGGCAAAGCGTCAATACAGGACTAAGATATAATCCTACTACACCGGCTCTGTCACTCGTCGGATGTGGTAGGGCTTGCAAAGTATCACGGATTACAAAGGGAAACTCAGCCATGAGCTGCACAGTGACACGAGCCTACCAGACGAGCTAAATGCCTTCAATGCTCGCTTTGAGGCAAGCAACACTGAACCATGCGTGAGAGGACCAGCTGTTCCGGACGACTGTGTGATCACGCTTTCCGTACCCGATGTGAGTAAGACCTTTAAACAGGTTAACATTCACAAGGGCGCAGAGCCAGACAGATTACCAGGACGTGTACTCAGAACATGTGCTGACCAGCTGGCAACTGTCTTTACAGACATTTTCAACCTCTCCCTGACCCAGCCTCTAATACCTACATGTTTCAAGCAGACCACAATAGTCCCTGTGCCCAAGAACACCTGTCTAAATGACTACCGCCCCGTAGCATTCACATCTGTAGCCATGAAATGCTTTGAAAGGCAGGTCATGGCTCACATCAACACCATTATCCCAGACACCCTGGACCCACTCCAATTCGCATACTGCCCCAACAGATCCACTGATGACACAATCTCTATTGCACTCCACACTGCCCTTTCCCACTTGTACAAAAGGAACACCTACGTGAGAATGCTGTTAATTGACTACAGCTCAGCATTCAACACCACAGTGCCCTCGAAGCTCATCACTAAGCTAAGGTCCCTGGGACTGAACACCTCCCTCTGCAACTGGATCATGGACTTCCTGATGGGCCGTCCCCCAGGTGGTGAGAGTAGGCAACAACACATCTGCCACACTGACCCTCAACATTGGGGCCCGTCAGTGGTGCGTGCTTAGTCCCCTCCTGTACTCCCTGTTCACCTACGACTGCCTGGCCGCGCACGACTCCAACACCATCATTAAGTTTGCCAACGACAAGACGGTAGTAGGCCTGATCACCGACGACGATGAGACAGCCTATAGTGAGGAGGTCAGAGACCTGGCACTGTGGTGCCAGGACAACAACCTCTACCTCAACGTCAGTAAGACAAAGGAGCTGATCGTGGACTACAGGAAACGAAGGGCCGAGCACGCTCCCTATTCACATCGACGGGGCTGTAGTGGAGCGGGCCGAGAGCTTCATGTAGTGGAGCAGGCCGAGAGCTTAAAGTTCCTAGTATCCATATCACTAAGGATCTATCATGGTCCAAACACACCAACACAGTCATGAAGAGGGCACGACAATGCCTCTTCCCCTCAGGAGGCTGAAAAGATTTGGCATGGGCCCTCAGATCCTCAAAAGATTCTACAGCTGCACCATCGAGAGCATCTTGACTGGCTGCTTCACCACTTGGTATGGCAATTGCTTGGTATTGGACCGCATGGTGCGACAGAGGGTAATGAAAATGACCCAGTACTGGGGCTGAGCTTTTGTCAAAGACTCCAGCCTCTCAAGCCACAGACTGTTCTCTCTGCTACCGCATGGCAAGCGGTACCAATGCACCAAGTTTGGAATGTTGTGGAAATTAATCACTATACTTTATTAAAAATCAAAGTTCTTACAGAGTTTTTGTTGAATCAAGATATACTTTAACCTCCCCTCTCCCTCTCTCTCTCCATCTTATATAGTGCCCTCCACACACCCTAGCTTTAAGATCCCTCCCTCTTCAGTTTCCCGCTCATCTATTGTTCCGCCCACTCCCTTTGTCTATGGTGGCGGCTAAATTCCACTTTCAGTCAGTTCAGAATCAATAGTAATACACTCAATCAATCCCTTATCTTGCAAAAACACTAATGTTTAGTTTAAACTCTGTTCAACCCTGGCACCGCTCTTTATCACTTTGTTTGAGGAGAGAGACAAAAGGCCACAGGATTAAGTTCTTGCCTAGCCACAGAGAATGTTAACTATATGTTCATGATTAACTCAGTTTTATCTCATAGTCCACTAAAAAAATCTCCAACAGGACCCTGAACAGCGTCTACCCCAAAGCCATAAGACTTCTAAACAAGACTGCTAAATAGCTAATCAAATGGCTACCCGGGCTACCTGCATTGACCCTTTTTTGCACTAACTCTCTTGCACTGACTCTATGCACACACACTGGACTCTACCCACACATTCACACATATTTACACTGACACCCCAACACACACACACCACATACCCTGCTGCTAGTCACTTTCCCCTCCCTATACAGTCTGTACAGTACATAGCTACCTCAATTACCCCGTACCCCTGCACATCGACTCGGTACGGGTACTCCCTATATATAGCCATGTTATTTTCTACTACCTATATATACTCGTTATTTTAATTCGTATTCACTGTGTAACTATTTCCATTTTTTTATATTTTTTTTATATTTAACTCTGCATTGTTGGAAAAGGACCTGTAAGTAAGCATTTCACTTTTAGTCTACATTTGTCTACAAAGCATGTGACAAATAAAATGTGATGTGTGTGTGAATGGCTACCTGCCTGCAGTGACAGACAGCAGCAGTCAGAGGAACAGTGGGAAGGAGAAGAGCCATGTCCATTTACAGGCTGCCAGATGAGACCTGCAGGACACAAAGTATATTTCATTTCTTCCCTCTAATGTGTACACACGCTTGCGTGTGGGCCTAATCATAGAATTACTTATAGAATTACATATAGAATCCCTATTAATTAAATAGGATCTCTGTGGGCCTAGTGGTAAAGATTTGTCATTTAACTTTTAAAATGTTTGATCTTTTATTGTGGCATAAACACAACCAGTAATGATGTTTTCATCTGATTGTTAAACAATCACTTCAAAGGGCTCCTTTACTAGGCTACCCGCCCACGTTCATCCACTTGCAACATACAATATTTCCAGCCTCCAAACAGTGGTGAATGGAAAGAGACACACTAAAAGTTGTAGGCCTAATGACATTTGAAGATTGTCCGTGCGCATCTCGGTGTCGGCCACTCATCTCTGCCCTGGCAAAATGTCACTGTTCTCGTTGAACCGCATCACATTTTTGAGCGTAGGCTATAACACCCGTTTTCAAGTCCATTCGCAAATGTTTCATGCGGTAATGAAAAATAATGACGTTTTGTTTTCATTATTGTGATAGGCTCATGTTTTACCGGTACGGCGTACCCCCACTATTTATTTTGATGGGACGCCATCCCGGATTGCCTTACTTTCACCCCTGACTACATTAGACTACTCTACACTACATTACAGCACATATAGTACAGGACATCAGTCTCCGGACCTCTCAACATGACCACACAACCTTTTTTTTTTTTTTTTTTTGGTGGTAGATCAGCTTTAATATTGCAGATAGATTGTAACTTCCATCAATGTAATTGTCTGCATCACTTCCAATCCCCCATATGTGTATTTTTCTCGCATATATATATATATATATATATATATATATATATATATATATATATATATATATATATACAGTTGAAGTCGGAAGTTTACATACATTTGGAGTCATTAAAACTCGTTTTTCAACCACTCCACAAATTTCTTGTTAACAAACTATAGTTTTGGTAAGTCGGTTAGGACATCAACTTTGTGCATGACACAAGTAATTTTACCAACAATTGTTTACAGAGAGATTGTTTCACTTATAATTCACTGTATCACAATTCCAGTGGGTCAGAAGTTTACATACACTAAATTGACTGTGCCTTTAAACAGCTTGGAATATTCTAGAAAAATATGTCATGGCTTTTGAAGCTTCTGATAGGCTAATTGACATCATTTGAGTCAATTGGAGGTGTACCTGTGGATGTATTTCAAGGTCTACCTTCAAACTCAGTGCCTCTTTGCTTGACATCATGGGAAAATCAAAAGAAATCAGCCAAGACCTCAGAAAAAACATTGTAGACCACCACAAGTCTGGTTCATCCTTGGGAGCAATTTCCAAATGCCTGAAGGTACCACGTTCATCTGTACAAACAATAGTACGCAAGTATAAACACCATGGGACCACGCAGCCGTCATACCGCTCAAGAAGGACACGCATTCTGTCTCCTAGAGATGAACGTACTTTGGTGCGAAAAGTGCAAATCAATCCCAGAACAACAGCAAAGGACCTTGTGAAGATGCTGGAGGAAACAGGTACAAAAGTATCTATATCCACAGTAAAATTAGTCCTATATCGACATAACCTGAAAGGCCGCTCAGCAAGGAACAAGCCACTGCTCCAAAACTGCCATAAAAAAGCCAGACTATGGTTTGCAACTGCACATGGGGACAAATATCATACTTTTTGGAGAAATGTCCTCTGGTCTGATGAAACAAAAATATAACTGTTTGGCCATAATGACCATCGTTATGTTTGGAGGAAAAAGGGGGACCCTTGCAAGCCGAAGAACACCATCCCAACCGTGAAGCACGGGGTGGCAGCATCATGCTGTGGGGGTGCTTTGCTGCAGGAGGGACTGGTGCACTTCACAAAATAGAGGCATCTTGAGGAAGGAAAATGATGTGGATATATTGAAGCAACATCTCAAGACATCAGTCAGGAAGTTAAAGCTTGGTCGCAAATGGGTCTTCCAAATGGACAATGACCCCAAGCATACTTCCAAAGTTGTGGCAAAATGGCTTAAGGACAACAAAGTCAAGGTATTGAAGTGGCCATCACAAAGCCCTGACCTCAATCCTATAGAAAATGTGTGGGCAGAACTGAAAAAGCGTGTGTGAGCAAGGAGGCCTACAAACCTGATTCAGTTCCACCAGCTCTGTCAGGAGGAATGGGCCAAAATTCACCCAACTTATTGTGGGAAGCTTGTGGAAGGCTACCCGAAACGTTTGACCCAAGTTAAACAATTTAAAGGCAATGCTACCAAATACTAATTGAGTGTATGTAAACTTCTGACCCACTGGGAATGTGATGAAAGAAATAAAAACTGAAATATATCATTCTCTCTACTATTATTCTGACATTTCACATTCTTAAAATAAAGTGGTGATCCTAACTGACCTAAGACAGGGAATTTTTACTAGGATTAAATGTCAGGAATTGTGAAAATCTGAGTTGAAATGTATTTGGCTAAGGTGTATGTAAACATCCGACTTCAACTGTATATATATATATATATATATATATATATATATATATATATATATATATACATACATACACATACATATACACATACAAACATATAAATACATATACATATATATATATATATATATATATATATATATATATATATATATATATATATATATATATATAGAGTAGAGTAGAGCAGAGTAGAGTAGAATACAGTATAATATAATACAGTCAAGTAGAATAGAATAGAACAGAATAGAGTAGAGTAATGTAGAATAGAATAGAGTGGAATAGAACAGAATTGAGTAGAATAGACTTGAGTAGAGTACAATAGAATAGTGCAGACTCAGTCCAGCCCAGATCCACTCTATTATAGCATATACACTACTCCCTAAAGATTAGATTAAATGAGCCAGCATTTCTTTAGTTTGTATTTTCTTTAATGTCAGAGAGACTAGCAGAGTGAAAAGTGTCTTGTAAATGACTTCCCCTCTTTACACTACAGAGCCAACAATAAGACAATCACTTCTGAACTTCTCCAACGATCATTCACTCTGTCGCTTTCCTTTTACCTCTGTGATTTAAAGATGATTATTGTATTCTTCTCGAGAGGCAAAACACAGAGGGCCAGCTAAGGGTTTTGATCAACAACAAAACAACATGTATTTTTATAATGATGAGACAATCTTTCTCTTGTTATTTATCTTGATAACTCAGGGACTGTTGTTCTCCTCTCAGAGAGCCAGGGGTGTGGTTTGATCTTGACGGTGTGTTACACGGGTCTGTGTGTGTGTGTGTGTCGTACGGTGTGGTTCCTAAGAAGCTGTCCTGAGCCTGTGTATTTATTTACTTCATAAATCATCACATTACATATCATAAGTAGGCCATCATAATTAATTGGCCAAGAGAGAGTCTCACTGACAGCAAGCCTCCAGCGGCCACACACACGTACGAAAACAGAAACAAAAGCATGAAAACACACACATCACACTCAATCAAACACACACCACATCCACCAAATGTCATTCATCTTACAACTATGTCACTACTGCTGTGTGTGTGTTTGTGAGTTTGAGAAAGAGAGAGAGGGAGAGAAAAAGAGAGTGCAATGATGGTGACATAAACCTTACGAAAAAGAAACAATCTATTTAGATGTACACTCACAATCAATTTTCACAGGCAATTGAAAACTTCAGTACAATGTTTAATTTTCTATATTCAATGTACAATATTATCATTCAAGTATTGGATTCACATCAAGTCATTACAAGTCTTTGAAATGTATACTGAATAGTTTCACTGTTATGTTGATCATCGCCTTACTGCACTCTTTCAATCCCTGCTGTCCATCTCACTCATCTGCCCTTATCCCTTAGATGTCCTCTCTCTCCATCCTCTCTCTATCCGCTCTCTCTCGCTCTCTTTTTCCATTCTTTTTCTCTCTCCTACCTTTCCCAATTTCCTTCACATCCCTTTCTCCATCCAGCCTGTCTTTGTGTGGCTATGATTAGCACCTCTATTTAGCCTAACACTAAACACTCTTCATCTTCTTCCCCGTCTCCTCCTCTTTACATCACAGATCCAATTGTTATCTCTAAACCAAAGGAAGTTGCATTTAAAGCAATAAATTCACCAGAAGGAAAGGTCACTATCAGTGGTCAGTATGTATAAAGCATAATGAATAAACTGGATATAATGAATGTGGGTGTGTGTGTGTGCAAATTTGTGTGTGGCTCTGACCTAACGCTACTGAAAGAGAGGAGAGCCTATCAAACAGTGCTGAAAGAGAGGAAGAGAAAGCGCGAGGGAAGGCGACGCCAGTGAAAGAGAGAGGTAAGGTGACCCTGTGCAGGAAGAATGGATGACCCCTGATGTCTATCTGGTGATCCGGGGAAAGCAGATGTGATTGCGTTTGAATAATTTAATTGCCGTTCAACACAACCAGAAACACACACCTAAACAAACACACATTAAACTCCTTTTCACATGAATAGCTGAGTTGCTGTTCTCTAAACTTTGGATAAAGCTATTATCTATTTGCTCGATGTATAAATAAAATGTCTCATCTCATATCTGCATATCTGTATTTTTTCATGATTGAATATGGAAATATTCATAAGGGTGGTAGGCTTTGTAATCAGTATAAATAAATGGTAGTTCTTTCCCGTCTAAGATTTGAGTCTTCAGAGGTCACAACCATATAAATAGTATTCTATTGATTGATCTATGATTCTGTTTCTATGGTCAAAACAATGCATGGTAAAAAAGAAAACCCCAACAGAAGCCATGTCTGTGATGAGCAGAGATATAATGTGGATTGGAATGAAAAGGTAATGTACAGATGCTCTCCCTCACTCTGATGTAAATGGGGCCCTAAGCCTCAGACAGATTTATTGGCATAATTTCCCCACCTCTTGCTCACGCTCGAATATACACACAAACACACACACATGCACACAGACAATCACGCACACACACACACACACACACACACACAAACACACACACACACACAAACACGCAGTCACACACACACACAAACACACACAAACACACACACATACAATCTCCCAGTCAGCGGCAACCAAGGTAGGAGGAGGAGTGTGTGTGTGTGTGTGCATGTGTGTGTGTGTGTGAGTGTGTGTGTGTATGCATGCGTGCTAGGGGTCAAGGTCATCCAGTTTTAGCTGGGTCAAGTTCATTCTGCCTCCTCCACGGCTGCTCCCTTCTGCATTCAATTACCCAGCAGCCACCTCACTCCACATTAGCATGACAACCTGATTTACCTCTTCACCCCAACCCTTACCTAGTACAGTTGCAGGATCTTAATTTGGGCCAGTTTGCTACAGCAGGAAAATAATCCTGCAGCAATAGGACATTTTCATTATTATGTGGATTATGATTAATGGACATTTTCAAAGTTGAAATTAGAAACTTCAGAAGTCCTGCATTGCAGAAACGTTTTCCTGCAACAGGGTGATCAAACTAAGATCCTACATCTGTACCTACCCTACCCCCTCACACAAATCCTTTATATAGTATCTATCTATCTACACTATACTGTATACACAGAAGTATGTGGACACCCCTTCAAATTAGTGGATTCGGTTATTTCAGCCACACCCGTTGTTGACAGGTGTATAAAATCGAGCACACAGCCATGCAATCTCAATAGACAAACATTGTCAGTAGAATGGCCTGACGGAAGAGCTCAGTGACTTTCAATGTGGCGCCGTCATAGGATGCCACCTTTCCAACAATTCAGTTCGTCAAATGTCTGCCCTGCTAGAGCTGCCCCGGTCACCTGTATGTGCTGTTATTGTGAAGTGGAAACGTCTAGGAGTAACAACTACTCAGCCGCGAAGTGGCAGGCCACACAAGCTCATA